>NW_026731977.1:0-202500 GCF_028476545.2 Physella acuta
TCTGTCTGTCGTCTGTCTGTCTGTCTGTCTGTCTGTCTGTCTGTCTGGGTCTGTCTGTCTGTCTGTCTGTCTGTCTGTCTGTCTGTCTGTCTGTCTGTCTGTCTGTCTGTCTGTCTGTCTGTCTGTCTGTCTGTCTGTCTGTCTGTCTGTCTGTCTGTCTGTCTGTCTGTCTGTCTGTCTGTCTGTCTGTCTGTCTGTCTGTCTGTCTGTCTGTCTGTCTGTCTGTCTGTCTGTCTGTCTGGTCCTGTCTGTCTGTCTGTCTGTCTGTCTGTCTGTCTGTCTGTCTGTCTGTCTGTCTGTCTGTCTGTCTGTCTGTCTGTCTGTCTGTCTGTCTGTCTGTCTGTCTGTCTGTCTGTCTGTCTGTCTGTCTGTCTGTCTGTCTGTCTGTCTGTCTGTCTGTCTGTCTGTCTGTCTGTCTGTCTGTCTGTCTGTCTGTCTGTCTGTCTGTCTGTCTGTCTGTCTGTCTGTCTGTCTGTCTGTCTGTCTGTCTGTCTGTCTGTCTGTCTGTCTGTCTGTCTGTCTGTCTGTCTGTCTGTCTGTCTGTCTGTCTGTCTGTCTGTCTGTCTGTCTGTCTGTCTGTCTGTCTGTCTGTCTGTCTGTCTGTCTGTCTGTCTGTCTGTCTGTCTGTCTGTCTGTCTGTCTGTCTGTCTGTCTGTCTGTCTGTCTGTCTGTCTGTCTGTCTGTCTGTCTGTCTGTCTGTCTGTCTGTCTGTCTGTCTGTCTGTCTGTCTGTCTGTCTGTCTGTCTGTCTGTCTGTCTGTCTGTCTGTCTGTCTGTCTGTCTGTCTGTCTGTCTGTCTGTCTGTCTGTCTGTCTGTCTGTCTGTCTGTCTGTCTGTCTGTCTGTCTGTCTGTCTGTCTGTCTGTCTGTCTGTCTGTCTGTCTGTCTGTCTGTCTGTCTGTCTGTCTGTCTGTCTTCTGTCTGTCTGTCTGTCTGTCTGTCTGTCTGTCTGTCTGTCTGTCTGTCTGTCTGTCTGTCTGTCTGTCTGTCTGTCTGTTCCTGTCTGTCGTCTGTCTATCTATCTATCTATCTATCTATCTATCTATCTATCTATCTATCTATCTATCTATCTATCTATCTATCTATCTATCTATCTATCTATCTATCTATCTATCTATCTATCTATCTATCTATCTATCTATCTATCTATCTATCTATCTATCTATCTATCTATCTATCTATCTATCTATCTATCTATCTATCTATCTATCTATCTATCTATCTATCTATCTATCTATCTATCTATCTATCTATCTATCTATCTATCTATCTATCTATCTATCTATCTATCTATCTATCTATCTATCTATCTATCTATCTATCTATCTATCTATCTATCTATCTATCTATCTATCTATCTATCTATCTATCTATCTATCTATCTATCTATCTATCTATCTATCTATCTATCTATCTATCTATCTATCTATCTATCTATCTATCTATCTATCTATCTATCTATCTATCTATCTATCTATCTATCTATCTATCTATCTATCTATCTATCTATCTATCTATCTATCTATCTATCTATCTATCTATCTATCTATCTATCTATCTATCTATCTATCTATCTATCTATCTATATATAAAGCAATGTATGTGTGTTTGTGTGTGTGTTTGTCCTTTATGCATTACTACACCTCTCATCACATCGCCGTGAAACTTTGGGAAGTTGTTGAGAATATACCTGGGGAGGTTTCTGCGAAAAAAAAAAAATTCAAATTCGCAGGGGTGGCGCCCCGGCAGGGCGCGATTTGTTTTTCTCTATATACGGTATATAAAAATAAAAAGTCAATTTTGGTTTGACATCGTTCATCTGATAGCCATTAGACTTTGGGGAGTTCATAATAACACTCTACGGAAGGGTTCTGTAAAAAAATAATTTTTAATTTCGCAAGGGCGGCGCCACGGGAGGGTGCGATTTTCCTCTATATATGGTATATAAAAATAATAAAAGTGAATTGCAGTGACACCGTTCATCCGATAGGCATGAAACTTTGGGAAGTTGTTGAGAATATTCCTGAGGAGGTTTCTGCGAAAAGAAAATTTCAAATTCGCCGGGGTGGCGCCCCGGCAGGGCGCAATTTGTTTTTTCTCTATATACGGTATATAAAAATAAAAGTTGATTTTGGTTTGACATCGTTCATCCAATAGTCATGAGACTTTGGGGAGTTCATTATAAAACTCTAGGGAAGGGTTCTGTAAAAAAAACATTTTTAATTTCGCAAGGGCGGCGCCACGGGAGGGTGCGATTTTTCTTTATATACGGTATATAAAAATAAATGTCGATTTTGAATGAGACACCGTGAACCGATAGCCATGAGACTTTGGGGTAATTGATTAGAACAATTCAGGGAAGGGTTCTGTAAAAAAAACCTTTATTAATTTCGCAAGGGCGGCGCCACGGGCGGCTGCGATTTTTCTCTATATACGGTTTATAAAATTTAGTTTTCACACCGTTCATCCGTGTACCATGAAATTTTGGGGAGATGATTAGATCACTCAATGGTAGGGTTCTGCAAAAAATATTGTTTAATATTGCAAGGGCGGCGCACCACCGGGGGGGGGGGAGCGATTTTTTTCTCTATACACGGTATATAAAAAATAAAACTCGGATGCGGTTCATCCGAGTGCCATGAAACTTTAGGGAGTAGATGAGAATACTCCCGAGAATATTTCTGCGAAAAAGAAAACTAAAGTTTCTTACGGGCGGCGCCATATAGGGTACAACTTTCGTCAATACACGGTTTGGCGCTCAGAGTTTTAGAGCGACTAAGTTGGCACTTGGCATCCGTTAATCGAGCGTCCTGCATAGCGAGTAAGGGGTAGGCTACTACTATATTCGGCGGTAAAACTACAACAGGCTTCTAAAAATAACTTTGTAACGCGAGGAAATCCTGTACAGTTTTGTCACCTAGCGAAAGATGAAAAAATAACTGTTTGAATATGAGGAACCTACTGTAGAGTTTCGTCACTTTGCGAATGATGCAATAAGCATCTATTATTAGACGATCCAGGTCGAAAATGAGACCGAGCATCTAATAATAGACCATTAGTAACGCCAGCATATTGTATCAGTCAAACTGATGTTGAAAACACGTCAAATAATTTGTGTATGTGTTAAAGAAAAACATCCTGTTCATTTGTGTCACTTTAGCGAATGACGAAATCTGCATCATTGTTTACACGCTGGGTTATCCTATGAGCACGATGGCGCATGTTAGTTTTAAGGAGCCAGGGACCTTACGCTGCGCCTCTGCGGTAGTGTAATCGGGGGTGGGGGGGTGGCTCCTGAGAGCGCCCCTCTACGTCCCTGACATATGGGTGGTCACCGAAGTGTGTTCTAACTAATTATTTCGGTGAGTGATTAATATACACTCAAGGTTTTCATGCGGTAGTGTAGGAAAACCCGTGTCCCGATAATTATTATCCAAGCGCAGACATTGTTAACATTTAAATAACACAGTTTTAGAAAACAAGGTGACGCGTCTAAATGATTGGTAACGCATTGGTGATATCCCTCTAATATATTTCGTCAGACTTTCTTCTATCCCCGCGGCAACGCGCGGGGTCGGGTACGCTAGTATATATATATATATATATATATATATATATATATACACACATAAAACCCCAGAATCAATCAAAACTTCGTTGGGGACTGGCCATTTACATGCAATTTAACACACGCTGGTAAATAAAATCTTACAATCTCTCTCAATTTTGTCAATATTTTTTGTTTAACATGAATGATTGTGTATGTCATGTATCAGACCTCTGATCAATTTACCTAACACCTGGTTTGTGACCACCGTTCACCTGGTTTGTGACCACCGAGCACCTGGTGCACCTGGTTTATGACCACCGAGCATCTGGTTTATGACAACCGAGCACCTGGTGCACCTGGTTTGTGACCCGAGCAATTGGTTTGTGACCCGTGCTGCTATGTCCTAGTTCGTTTAGCTATTACATAAGGGTCAGAGGTTTGGAATTTGCCATGACACGTGGTACAATGTTGTCCCCCTGCGGTCATTTCTCACGTAGACTTGTCAGAGATTTAATACAGGATATTCCCACCCCACGATATCCCTATCTTATTATCGGATATTTCCAAAATCTCATTTGCTTTTTTTTTAAATAACGAAAATATTAAACATACGTCTGGTCGGATAGGAATCATAGCTGTGCTGTAGATTGTATGGGCGTCCACTTCCTCCATAACTAACCAGTCTTACAGCGTATAGAAACTTGCAAGCAGGCTTAATTCAGCGGAAATTTCCGTTCTATAAATAACGCAGTGAAGATTGCGAGGCGTGGTAAATATGGATGATGTATATCCAGATCATCAATACATATGCAGACGAAGGGGAATTTTTCCACAGCTACACAACTTTACAATTTTTCGGGAGAAATGAACCATTTGAAAATATGTAGAAAAAAATAGTTTTTGCAGACAAGAATAGCGTTAAAAAAGTTGTCTAGTGTCCACGATAATGGTCAGGTTTGGTGGAAGATTCTCTTACAGAGCGGAAACCATCTTGAAATGATGGTTTGATTATTTACAAGCCGTCTCAACTTTTTTTTAGATTTACTTTAGAATAGAAATAGAAAATGATGTAGCGAGCGTTACAGAACCTTACTGCGCCCCTTACCATAAAAAGTTAAGATGTTTTCCAGTTGCATTAGCGGTGTAGGACTGTAGGTAGATACAAGCTGATATACGACGTCACTAGAGCATGTGATCACCCACTTGTACGTCAGATGAAGTGTTGGTCAGGGGACAGAACTCCATCAAAGGGAGATAACTTTAAATTGATCGACACAGTTGTTAATCTTAATCAAAATGGTGGGATATTTTCATGGCTGTCACGTGGATAGTTAACTAACATGTAAACAGTTTATTCAGTTTAGTCAGTTTAGTCGGATGTTAACCGTTTAGTCACATGTAAACAATTTAGTCAGATGTTACCCGTTTAGTCACATGTAAACAATTTAGTCAGATGTTACCCGTTTAGTCGCATGTAAACAATTTAGTCAGATGTTACCCTTTTAGTCAAATGTGAACAATTTAGTCACATGTCACCCGTTAAGTCACATGTAAACGATTTAGTCAGATGTTACCCGTTTAGTCACATGTAAACAATTTAGTCAGATGTTACCCGTTTAGTCACATGTAAACAATTTAGTCAGATGTTACCCGTTTAGTCACATGTAAACAATTTAGTCAGATGTTACCCTTTTAGTCAAATGTAAACAATTTAGTCAGATGTTACCCTTTTGATCACATGTGAACAATTTAGTCAGATGTTACCCGTTTAGTCACATGTAAACGATTTAGTCAGATGTTATCTGTTTAGTCTCAGAAATCTAAAAATAGCACTTGGCTAAAGGTAACTCAGATGTTTTTGGTGTTCTTTAGACAAGTGTCGGGTCCCAGTTATTTTTGATCCAGACTGTTTTTGTAACACTCCCTCACATCCACACTCCCCCATACCCCCCCCCCCCACACACACCCCCACACCCCCACACTTCTTCTCTTTGAGTTTTAACTTGGAAGCCTCTCTACCGGATGTTTATCTTGGACTCTATGATGCCAAACGCCATTTTGAAAAAATAAAAATAAAATTATTTAAAAATTATTAAAGGAAAGACGAGACCAAGATACTTTGTGCAGACTGACCTTGACCTTTGTTAATTGACCACAAGTGACCAGCCTCAACAATAAACATGTAGAGAGAGGATTGGTGGAGTGATCAGCCTCAACAATAAACATGTATAGAGGATTGGTGGAGTGACCAGCCTCAACAATAAACATGTAGAGAGGATTTGTGGAGTGACCAGTCTCAACAATAAACATGTAGAGAGAGGATTGGTGGAGTGACCAGCCTCAACAATAAACATGTAGAGAGAGGATTGGTGGAGTGACCAGCCTCAACAATAAACATGTAGAGAGGATTGGTGGAGTGACCAGCCTCAACAATAAACATGTAGAGAGAGGATTGGTGGAGTGACCAGTCTCAACAATAAACATGTATAGAGGATTGGTGGAGTGACCAGCCTCAACAATAAACATGTAGAGAGAGGATTGGTGGAGTGACCAGCCTCAACAATAAACATGTAGAGAGAGGATTGGTGGAGTGACCAGTCTCAACAATAAACATGTAGAGAGGATTGGTGGAGTGACCAGCCTCAACAATAAACATGTAGAGAGAGGATTGGTGGAGTGACCAGTCTCAACAATAAACATGTAGAGAGAGGATTGGTGGAGTGACCAGTCTCAACAACAAACATGTAGAGAGGATTGGTGGAGTGACCAGCCTCAACAATAAACATGTAGAGAGAGGATTGGTGGAGTGACCAGCCTCAACAACAAACATGTAGAGAGAATTGGTGGAGTGACCAGCCTCAACAATAAACATGTAGAGAGGATTGGTGGAGTGACCAGCCTCAACAATAAACATGTAGAGAGAGGATTGGTGGAGTGACCAGCCTCAACAATAAACATGTAGAGAGAGGATTGGTGGAGTGACCAGCCTCAACAATAAACATGTAGAGAGGATTGGTGGAGTGACCAGCCTCAACAATAAACATGTAGAGAGAGGATTGGTGGAGTGACCAGTCTAAACAATAAACATGTATAGAGGATTGGTGGAGTGACCAGCCTCAACAATAAACATGTAGAGAGAGGATTGGTGGAGTGACCAGCCTCAACAATAAACATGTAGAGAGGATTGGTGGAGTGACCAGCCTCAACAATAAACATGTAGAGAGAGGATTGGTGGAGTGACCAGCCTCAACAATAAACATGTAGAGAAGGATTGGTGGAGTGACCAGCCTCAACAATAAAAATGTAGAGAGGATTGGTGGAGTGACAAGTCTCAACAATAAACATGTATAGAGGATTGGTGGAGTGACCAGTCTCAACAATAAACATGTAGAGAGAGGATTGGTGGAGTGACCAGCCTCAACAATAAACATGTAGAGAGAGGATTGGTGGAGTGATCAGCCTCAACAATAAACATGTAGAGAGGATTGGTGGAGTGACCAGTCTCAACAATAAACATGTAGAGAGGATTGGTGGAGTGACCAGCCTCAACAATAAACATGTAGAGAGAGGATTGGTGGAGTGACCAGTCTCAACAATAAACATGTAGAGAGAGGATTGGTGGAGTGACCAGTCTCAACAACAAACATGTAGAGAGGATTGGTGGAGTGACCAGCCTCAACAATAAACATGTAGAGAGAGGATTGGTGGAGTGACCAGCCTCAACAACAAACATGTAGAGAGAATTGGTGGAGTGACCAGCCTCAACAATAAACATGTAGAGAGGATTGGTGGAGTGACCAGCCTCAACAATAAACATGTAGAGAGAGGATTGGTGGAGTGACCAGCCTCAACAATAAACATGTAGAGAGAGGATTGGTGGAGTGACCAGCCTCAACAATAAACATGTAGAGAGGATTGGTGGAGTGACCAGCCTCAACAAAAAACATGTAGAGAGAGGATTGGTGGAGTGACCAGTCTCAACAATAAACATGTATAGAGGATTGGTGGAGTGACCAGCCTCAACAATAAACATGTAGAGAGAGGATTGGTGGAGTGACCAGCCTCAACAATAAACATGTAGAGAGGATTGGTGGAGTGACCAGCCTCAACAATAAACATGTAGAGAGAGGATTGGTGGAGTGACCAGCCTCAACAATAAACATGTAGAGAGAGGATTGGTGGAGTGACCAGCCTCAACAATAAACATGTAGAGAGGATTGGTGGAGTGACCAGCCTCAACAATAAACATGTAGAGAGAGGATTGGTGGAGTGACCAGTCTCAACAATAAACATGTATAGAGGATTGGTGGAGTGACCAGCCTCAACAATAAACATGTAGAGAGAGGATTGGTGGAGTGACCAGCCTCAACAATAAACATGTAGAGAGAGGATTGGTGGAGTGACCAGCCTCAACAATAAACATGTAGAGAGAGGATTGGTGGAGTGACCAGTCTCAACAATAAACATGTATAGAGGATTGGTGGAGTGACCAGCCTCAACAATAAACATGTAGAGAGAGGATTGGTGGAGTGACCAGCCTCAACAATAAACATGTAGAGAGAGGATTGGTGGAGTGACCAGCCTCAACAATAAACATGTAGAGAGAGGATTGGTGGAGTGACCAGCCTCAACAATAAACATGTAGAGAGAGGATTGGTGGAGTGACCAGTCTCAACAATAAACATGTATAGAGGATTGGTGGAGTGACCAGCCTCAACAATAAACATGTAGAGAGTGGATTGGTGGAGTGACCAGTCTCAACAATAAACATGTAGAGAGAGGATTGGTGGAGTGACCAGTCTCAACAATAAACATGTAGAGAGAGGATTGGTGGAGTGACCAGCCTCAACAATAAACATGTAGAGAGTGGATTGGTGGAGTGACCAGCCTCAACAATAAACATGTAGAGAGAGGATTGGTGGAGTGACCAGTCTCAACAATAAACATGTAGAGAGTGGATTTGTGGAGTGACCAGCCTCAACAATAAACATGTAGAGAGAGGATTGGTGGAGTGACCAGCCTCAACAATAAACATGTAGAGAGAGGATTGGTGGAGTGACCAGTCTCAACAATAAACATGTAGAGAGTGGATTGGTGGAGTGACCAGCCTTAACAATAAACATGTAGAGAGAGGATTGGTGGAGTGACCAGCCTCAACAATAAACATGTAGAGAGGATTGGTGGAGTGACCAGCCTCAACAATAAACATGTAGAGAGAGGATTGGTGGAGTGACCAGCCTCAACAATAAACATGTAGAGAGAGGATTGGTGGAGTGACCAGCATCAACAATAAACATGTAGAGAGGATTGGTGGAGAGACAAGATGTGATGGGTCATCAGTCCCATTCACGTGGTCAAAACTGTTGACTCGACAGTTTATCTCTATGACAACATGTACCGTAGGTTTGGTGGAGTCGCTGATGTAACTTTTTACCGTCCAATGAGTGTTCAATGTCTTAACCACCAGAGCTGATTGCCTCATTAGTTTTTTCTGTATGGAGTTCTGAGAAGTGGCAGCAAGTTAACACCTACCTCCTAACCTAGTCGGGTGTAGTTCAACTCTCTTTGATTCTAACTCCAACATATCACCTGGATGGTTGTACTGTAATACATACAGTTACTGTGTTCTAGCAATACATACAGTTACTGTGTTCTAGCAATACATACAGTTACTGTGTTCTAGCTATACATACAGTTACTGTGTTCTAGCTATACATACAGTTACTGTGTTCTAGCAATACATACAGTTACTGTGTTCTAGCTATACATACAGTTACTGTGTTCTAGCTATTCATACAGTTACAGTGTTCTAGCAATACATACAGTTACTGTGTTCTAGCAATACATACAGTTACTGTGTTCTAGCAATACATACAGTTACTGTGTTCTAGCTATACATACAGTTACTGTGTTCTAGCAATACATACAGTTACTGTGTTCTAGCTATACATACAGTTACTGTGTTCTAGCTATACATACAGTTACTGTGTTCTAGCAATACATACAGTTACAGTGTTCTAGCTATACATACAGTTACTGTGTTCTAGCATTTCATACAGTTACAGTGTTCTAGCAATACATACAGTTACTGTGTTCTAGCAATACATACAGTTACTGTGTTCTAGCTATACATCCAGTTACTGTGTTCTAGCAATACATACAGTTACTGTGTTCTAGCTATACATACAGTTACTGTGTTCTAGCAATACATACAGTTACTGTGTTCTAGCTATACATACAGTTACTGTGTTCTAGCTATACATACAGTTACTGTGTTCTAGCAATACATACAGTTACAGTGTTCTAGCTATACATACAGTTACTGTGTTCTAGCATTTCATACAGTTACAGTGTTCTAGCAATACATACAGTTACTGTGTTCTAGCAATACATACAGTTACTGTGTTCTAGCTATACATCCAGTTACTGTGTTCTAGCAATACATACAGTTACTGTGTTCTAGCAATACACGCAGTTACTGTGTTCTAGCAATGCATACGGTTACTGTGTTCTAGCAATACACGCAGTTACTGTATTCTAGCAATACATACAGTTACTGTGTTCTAGATATACATACAATTACTGCGTTTCACGTGTCTGTTAATACAATTTTACTAATGACCTTAAGCTTTCATCTCACAAAAAACTATAGGAACCAACACATTCCAAATTTGCTTTTTTAAAATAATCAGCTTGATAAAATCAGATAATTAGTAATTTTACTTACAGGTATCACACTAGATGTAATTAGCTTAGCACTGACTAGATTAGAGCCACCTAAGCCAACTTTAGCCCCGCCAATATAATACAATTGTGATTCTTTAACGTCTGACCATATCACATAACTTAGTTTATTATCATCTAAACATAACGTAATGCAATTCGTCTCAAATACCCAGGATATAACACAATAACAAAGTATCCAGAGCACACGACGGCCTCTGACAAATGATAAAAATTGAATAATTTAGATATTGCTTCAGTATCTAGTTGATCAAATTACTGGCACAAACAAAAACAAAAAACGACACAAAAATGACATTAGCATTCAAACTGTATTTTGATTGTCCCCCTTGAGCACTTATAAACTACAGCACCTCGTTGAAGGTTATAAATAGATCGCATGCAGCTGTTAGCCAACTAAAGTGCTTACAACCAAAACACTGATCTGGCTATATTGTATCTTTTGAGACCTGTAGCTTTACTTTCCAACATAACTTGTGATGGCCTCTGGGTATGGAAATACTTCATGACCTCTGCTTCAATGACGTCATATGGGTTGATAACTCAACTTTCATTATACACAGAAATGGCAGTATGATCTAATCATTTGACCTAGAACTAACAGACTTGTATGTCCGACTGTCAGGTCTGGTCAATTAGATGTGTCTTTTAGAACTGACAAGAGTTGCTGGAACTAAAGTAATGGCCATAGAAGTTTAACTAGAACCTAGCCCGTACTGAGCTAGATCTGAAGTAATGGCCATAGAAGTTTAACTAGAACCTATCCAGTACTGAGCTGGAACTAAAGTAATGGCCATAGAAGTTTAACTAGAACCTAGCCAGTACTGAGAGCAGTTTTCTCTTTTAGACAAACACAACATAACTCTAGAAAAAAATATTTAAAAACACGACACAACCACGACACAACAACAATTTTATCAAAGGTAAAATAACAAAATAAAAACACCACAAAACACCACAAAACAACTGACCAACCAATTGAGCAAAAGTATATGAAAATAGCTGACAAATAAAATATAACAAAAGTATAACAAAACAGTTGACAAATACAATACAACAAAATAACAACAAAACTCAACACCATACGACAAAAAACAACACAGCACAAAGCAACACAATCCAATTCAATCCGTTGACTACACACGACACAGAACAAAGCAACACAATCCAATTCAATCCGTTGACTACACACGACACAGCACAAAGCAACACAATCCAATTCAATCCGTTGACTACACACGACACAGCACAAAGCAACACAATCCAATTGAATCCGTTGACTACACACGACACAACACAATCCAATTCAATCCGTTGACTACACACGACACAGAACAAAGCAACACAATCCAATTCAATCCGTTGACTACACCGTAGTGTGGCTCACGTTACCATTTTATGACGCAATATGACTCTATAAAATACAATTCGATACAATGTCAATTCAATACAGTTTGAATAGGATGCTACTCGATATTTATTCACATAAAATAAAAATAAAAAACCCGATTCAATTCAAAATTCAAAATAATATGTGTATAATAAATGTTATTCAAATTTCTAATACACACCTGTTGTTATTACGTACGTGACACCGAAAAGTAGATGAACAGAAACAGGTGAAACCCATCAGTGAGACCCATCAGTGAGACCCATCAGTGAGACCCATCATTGAGACCCATCAGGGAGACCAATCAGTGAGACACATCAGTGAGACCAATGAATGAGACCCATCAGTGAGACCAATGAATGAGACCCATCAGCGCGACCCTTCAGTGAGATTCAGTTGACTGCAGATAACAACATAAATGTTACAGATACCAACATAAATAATACCGATTTCATTATAAATGGTACATAAACTGATACCATTATAAATGATGCAAATACTGATTTCATTATAAATGGTACATAAACTGATACCATTATAAATGATGCAAAAACTGATTTCATTATAAATGGTACATAAACTGATACCATTATAAATGATGCAAATACTGATTTCATTATAAATGGTACATAAACTGATACCATTATAAATGATGCAAATACTGATTTCATTATACATGGTACATAAACTGATACCATTATAAATGATGCAAATACTGATTTCATTATAAATGGTACATAAACTGATACCATTATAAATGATGCAAATACTGATTTCATTATACATGGTACATAAACTGATACCATTATAAATGATGCAAATACCGATTTCATTATAAATGGTACATAAACTGATACCATTATAAATGATGCAAATACTGATTTCATTATGAATGGTACATAAACTGATACCATTATAAATGATGCAAATACTGATTTCATTATAAATGGTACATAAACTGATACCATTATAAATGATGCAAATACCGATTTCATTATAAATGGTACATAAACTGATACCATTATAAATGATGCAAATACTGATTTCATTATAAATGGTACATAAACTGATACCCTTATAAATGATGCAAATACTGATTTCATTATAAATGGTACATAAACCGATACCATTATAAATGATGCAAATACTGATTTCATTATAAATGGTACATAAACTGATACCACTATAAATGATGCAAATACTGATTTCATTATAAATGGTACATAAACTGATACCACTATAAATGATGCAAATACTGATTTCATTATAAATGGTACATAAACTAATACCATTATAAATGATGCAAATACTGATTTCATTATAAATGGTACATAAACTTATACCATTATAAATGATGCAAATACTGATTTCATTATAAATGGTACATTAACTGATACCATTATAAATGCTAAGATACAGATACCAACAGAAATGATACAGATATCAACATATTATATGACACATATACTGACACCAACAGGATTTTACCTGATTCAATGAAATATCGTAACATATGGTCTACAATAAAAGAATTGTATAAACGAATAAAGTTTTGAAAAAATTAAGATATCACTGCACTTGTTTGTAAAAACTTTTGGGACTTTTTAACAGTATACATTGTTTAATTTAATGTACAGTTAATGGTCTTAGAAGGCCAATGTTTACTTAAAGCCAAATCAATTAAATTATTTGGTCGCGGTTAAGGAAATAAAGGATTTTAAATAAAACTTAGACTAAAGTAAGTGTATAATATTGAGTTCATTTTTTGTGCGTTAGACGTCATATTTAGATAATTTGCAATTTGTTTTTATAACTTTTTAATTATATTTACCTCAAAAGTTATTGTTGCACAAATTGGCATTATGTATGTATGTCAGATGTAGTCAGTTATAAAGATACATTCTTGTGTTCTCGTATGGAGCTGGATAGCAGAGACGATAGTGTGGGGGCTCGTTCCAGTATAGCTCATGGTCTAGGTTCGAATCCAACTCAGCTAGCTACGTAGACGTAGAATTGAGAGTAATGTTAATGAAGTATACAAATTATCAATTGGTATTATAATGTAGGTGGGGTGAGTCATTTAGAGGAAATATAGGGAAAAGAAGGTCGGGTAATAGTGTCGGGAAAAGTAGGCGGGGTAAATAGTGTCGGGAAAATTAGGTGGGGTAAATTGTCACGTAGGGAAAAGTAGGTGGGGTAAATAGTGTCGGGAATAGTGGGTGGGGTAAATAGTGTCGGGAAAAGTAGGTGGGGTAAATTGTCACGTAGGGAAAAGTAGGTGGGGTAAATAGTGTCACGTAGGGAAAAGTAGGTGGGGTAAATAGTGTCGGGAAAAGTAGGTGGGGTAAATAGTGTCACGTAGGGAGAAGTAGGTGGGGTAAATAGTGTCGGGAAAAGTAGGTGAGGTAAATAGTGTCACGTAGTAAAAGTAGGTGGGGTAAATAGTGTCGGGAAAAGTGGGTGGGGTAAATAGTGTCACGTAGGGAAAAGTAGGTGGGGTAAATAATGTCGGGAAAAGTAGGTGGGGTAAATAGTATCGGGAAAAGTGGGTGGGGTAAATAGTGTAGGGAAAAGTAGGTGGGGTAAATAGTGTCACGTAGGGAAAAGTAGGTGGGGTAAACAATGTCGGGAAAAGTAGGTGGGGTAAATAGTGTCACGTAGGGAAAAGTAGGTGGGGTAAATAGTGTCACGTAGGGAAAAGTAGGTGGGGTAAACAATGTCGGGAAAAGTAGGTGGGGTAAATAGTGTCACGTAGGGAAAAGTAGGTGGGGTAAATAATGTCGGGAAAAGTAGGGGGGTAAATAGTGTCGGGAAAAGTAGGTGGGGTAAATAGTTTCACGTAGGGAAAAGTGGGTGGGGTAAATATTTACATATAGAGCTATAGAATCCATTTTAGTGTTATATATTAGATTATAAAATACAATATTATATTAATATACCTTTTATTTCCGTTAATTACTGTCTATGGAGTAAGGGAGATAAGAAGTTCATAAATAAGGGAAACACCGTATTGCGTCAGTCGTGACTCCGCTACAGGATGTATTTGTCGTTGATGGATATCTACAGTCACCACTATGTGTTGGCTCCTTCCGTTTGTAATCATACTAAAGGCTATCTATTGGTTGAGGTGATAAGTCAGCGTGACTACTACATCAAGAAAAATCTGGAGCTTAATATGGTAAATATGTTCTGTGTTGAACCATATATATATATATATATATATATATATATATATATATATATATATATAAATATATATATATATATATATATATAAATATATATATATATATATATATATATATATATATATATATATATATATATATATAAAACCCCAAAATACACTATAATAAAAATCAAAACTTCGTTAGGGACTGGCCATTTACATGCAATTTAACACACGCTGGTAAATACACCTGGTTTGTGACCACCGAGCACCTGGTTTGTGACCACCTAAGCACCTGGTTTGTGACCCGTGCTACTATCACCTAGTTCGTTTAGCTATCACATAAGGGTCAGAGGTTTGGAATTTGCCAGAAAACGTGGTACAATGTTCTCCCCTCGCGGTCATTTCTCACGTAGACTTGGCAGAGATTTAATACAGGATATTCCCTGCCCACGATATCCCTATCTTTTTATCGGATATTTCCCAAATCTCATTTGGTTTTTTTTTTAAATAACGAAAATATTAAACATACGTCTGGTCGGATAGGAATCATAGCTCTGCTGTAGATTGTATGGGCGTCCACTTCCTCCATAACTAACCAGTCTTACAGCGTATAGAAACTTGCAAGCAGGCTTAATTCAGCGGAAATTTCCGTTCTATAAATAACTCAGTGAAAATTGCGAGGCGTGGTAAATATGGATGCTGTATATCCAGATCATCAATACATGTGCAGACGAAGGGTAATTTTTCCACAGCTACACAACTTTACAATTTTTCGGGAGAAATGAACCATTTGAAAATATGTAGAAATAAAAGCTTGTAATAAATTATAGACTACTATTTAAATAACTATAAAGAAAAGCGTGGGTCACTTTAGTATCTATTGGATACCTTTACTAATGTTAAGGAAGACACCCACGCTTTTCTTTATAGTTATTTAAATAGTAGTCTATAATTTATTTTCTACTTTTTAGTGCATCATTACATAAAAGCTTGTTATTAAAACGTTTTTTATGAATTTTTTTTTCAGTACTTTACAAGTTTTATTTACAATAGAGTTACATGACTAAAAACCATTGCGCGCCTACTGAACATCACGTTCAGTAGGCGCACAATGGTTTTTGAACGCAGCCATTACGTGATGGCGCAGCTATTGAAGGTGATGACGCGTGTGGTGTGGTTGGCTAGACATGCCTACTAATTCGGTCCAAATTTTTATTAATTCATAAAAAATTAATTAGGCATCCAGTTAAGTCAAATTTAGTTTCAGATTGCATTGTCTTCATGTCTTGACCCACGTGCCAACTGTGAATCGTATCGGTCAAGTAGAACTGTCCGAATTTTCACTCCTGCGTTTCCGTCAAGACAGACAGAGGAAGTGAGTTAAATAAAAGCTTGTAAAAAAAAATTCATAAAAAACGTTTTAATAACAAGCTTTTATGTAATGATGCACTAAAAAGTAGAAAATAAATTATAGACTACTATTTAAATAACTATAAAGAAAAGCGTGGGTCACTTTAGTATCTATTGGATACCTTTACTAATGTTAAGGAAGACACCCACGCTTTTCTTTATAGTTATTTAAATAGTAGTCTATAATTTATTTTCTACTTTTTAGTGCATCATTACATAAAAGCTTGTTATTAAAACGTTTTTTTATGAATTTTTTTTTCAGTACTTTACATGTTTTATTTACAATAGAGTTACATGACTAAAAACCATTGCGCGCCTACTGAACATCACGTTCAGTAGGCGCGCAATGGTTTTTGAACGCAGCCATTACGTGATGGCGCAGCTATTGAAGGTGATGACGCGTGTGGTGTGGTTGGCTAGACATGCCTACTAATTCGGTCCAAATTTTTATTAATTCATAAAACATTAATTAGGCATCCAATTAAGTCAAATTTAGTTTCAGATTGCATTGTCTTCATGTCTTGACCCACGTGTCAAATGTGAATCGTATCGGTCAAGTAGAACTGTCCGAATTTTCACTCCTGCGTTTCCGTCTGGACAGACAGACAGAGGAAGTGAGTTAAATAAAAGCTTGTAAAAATAGTTTTTGCAGACAAGAATAGCGTTAAAAAAGTTGTCTAGTGTCCACGATAATGGTCAGGTTTGGTGGACGATTCTCTCACAGAGCGGAAACCATCTTGAAATGATGGTTTGATTATTCTCTCATAGAACGGAAACCATCTCGAAATTATGGTATTATTACTTACAAGCCGGCTCAACGTTTTTAGATTAACTTTAGAATAGAAATAGAAAATGATGTAGCGAGCGTTACAGAACCTTACTGCGCCCCTTTCAATAGGATCTTGAGATGTTTTCCAGTTGTATTAGCCGTACCTAGAAAGTAGATACAAGATTCTATACGACGTCACCATCGCATGTGATCACCCATATGGAGCTAAGGATGACTCCACCAAGATTCATCTCCTAGTGTTTAACTTTTTATATAGTCAGTCAATATATGGACTGTTAAGTCATGTGAAATTGATACATAATATATAGCCTCACGTAAATAATTCAGTAGAATATATGGTTATATTAAAACTATTTAATCAGGTGTAAACTATTTACATGTCAACTACTTAGGCATACGTTTTTGACTGAAACAATATAGTCAGATATGATCTATTAAGTAACATGCAAACAGTTTAGTCAGTTTGATCTATTTAGTCGTATGTAAACGTTTTAGTCAGACGTTATCCGTTTAGTCACATATTTAGTCTCAGAAACTTAAACAAAGCACTTGGCTAAAGATAACTCAGATGTTTTTGGTGTTCTTTAGACAAGTGGCGGGTCCCAGTTATTTTTGATCCAGACTGTTTTTGTAACACTCCCTCACACCCCCACACCCCCACACCCCCACACTTCTTCTCTTTTGAGTTTTAACTTGGAAGCCTCTTTCCCGGATGTTTATCTTGGACTCTATGATGCCAAACGCCATTTAAAAAAAAGTTTTAAAAAATTAATTAAAAATTATAGAATAAACGAGACCAAGATACTTTGACCTTGACATTTGTTTATTGACCACACAACTGACCAGCCTCAACAATAAACGTGTAGAGAGAGGAATGGTGGAGAGACAAAATATGATGACTCATCAGTCCCAGAGGCGTACCGACCCTTTCTGGCGCCCGGGGACAAACTTTCGATTTGCACCCCCTCAAACTTTCGATTTGCACCCCCCTCAAACTTTCGATTTGCATCCCCCCCTCTCAAACTTTCGATTTGCACCCCCCTCAAACTTTCGATTTGCACCCCCCTCAAACTTTCGATTTGCACCCCCCTCAAACTTTCGATTTGCATCCCCCTCAAATTTTCGATTTGCACCCCATCCCCCTAAAACTTTCAATTAGTTTTACCAACCCATTTTGGCGCCCCCTAAGGTCATGACATATGGGTTGGCACATTGGGGATGATATATGGGTTGGTACATGGGTGATGACATATGGGTTGGTACATGGGTGATGACATATGGGTTGGTACATGGGGATGACATAAGGGTTAGCACATGGGGGATGACATATGGGTTGGTACATGGGTGATGACATATAGGTTGGCATGTGTCACAAATCCTCGACCACATAAACACATCTCTCTTTAAAAAACATTTTTATTCTAATACTTTCCCACTTTAAAGTAAAATAATTATCACAGTATCCTCCATATCCCCCCCCCCCCCACTTCCCCCTCCCCCACCTCCTATCCAATGAATTACTCTACTTCCAAAGTTCTCCCCATCCTTTTACCAAATGAAATAAACAGTTTCCGTTCCCAGATGGGCCATTCAAACCTAAACCTAGGGGTATTTGTTTCCCAACATCACAAAATATCTATAATCCCCAACAGGAAAACTAGTTCCGATGACGTCATCTCACACTTTAAAGCACCGTCTCTCGCTGGAACCAGCCCTTGATTTGTTTAGAAAGCTGTACCATCTTTACCTCATCGCCTGCCCGTGTTTGCTTGTACAGCAGGAGTTACCTGCAGTAGATGGATTGATAACGAGCCTTTTTTTTTCTTGGGTTGCTTCCCTTGCCCAGACGGTTCGGGATGTCGTATACTTCAGGGGCAATAATTGGTTCGTGAAAATCGATGCAAGGGAAATAACTATCTATGAGAGACGATGTCTGGCACATTCGCTAGCAGGCCGGCCGGTTTGACGATGATGTAGCGGTGTGCGATCAAATATAGGTTGTGCACCTCACATTTTCTGTGACATTAAGTTTGGTCGTGGACAATTTTAACAGATCTGTCTGTCTGCTCACATGGGCCACAGTGTCAAAACTAACACAAGAACAACTTCTAGCCGATAACATTACGGGTGCTAAAGTTATGGGAAAATATCTATATTACAAAAACTGTCGGAATCATTTGTAAAACTATATAAACACACGTACGCGCGCGCACACTCACACACACAAACATATATATATATATATATATATATATATATATATATATATGGTTCCATGACAAATGATCTCAGGACAAATGATCTCAGACAAAATATCTCAGACAAAATATCTCACGGACAAATGATCTCAGGACAAATTATCTCAGGACAAATGATCTCAAGGACAAATGATCTCAAGGACAAAAGATACCAGGACAAAATATATCAGGACAAATGATACCATGGACAAATGATCTCAGACAAAATATCTCAGACAAAATATCTCACAGTAAAATTTTTATAGTATGTACGATGATTTTAGTTGATTTGAACTTTTTTTTCATTGACTGTCAATATGGTTTTGTTTACTTTTTACGCATAATAATTGTGAGTCAAATGAATTTGTTAAACTTAACAAACATCGAAAGATGTATTACACTTAATGTTTCTAATAGCATTTGATTTGAAAAAATAAAAATTAAAACAAACTTACTCCTGAAAGGTATAATAAATGATAATGTATAAAACAAATAAAGTAACGGTAGCTATACAACATTAATGTTCAAAACACGCGAAATATTTTTAAAAAATGTGAATGGGGCTTCAGGTTCCTAACGTAAAACTATTGTTTTTATTTTTATTGTATCATCAACACAAACGAAACGCTTACGTTTCTATGCCGGCAGGTACATTGTTATGATCAGACCTTTCCAACTCTATGTTATCATGTATTGTGTGAACTCTTGCTCGACACTTCACATTTCTAACTTCACATTTCCAAATCTCTTTGCCTGCTGCTCCACTTCTGGCTTTTATAAACAGAATACTGCTTTGTTTGCATGCACACTACGACAAACGTAGCTCCGCGATGACCGCTTTAGTTTAAATAAGCATTTGTCACCTGATCACTAAGGTGTGACCGACGCATAACTATAAACTTTAGATGCTAGTTGTATTGTTCATGGAGGGCAGATATCTTTCCCTTAAGGCATGTCTCTGCCGTCAAAGCGGGCGGCCACCTTGATACGAAGGTGTGACTTTATTGTTATTTCATTCCCTTTGATCTAGTTTCGTCCACCTGACATGGTAGGATTGTCTCATGTTTTGCAAACGCACCTACGTTGTCTATCGCAAAAAAAATTTAAATTTTCACATACTATATTAGTGATCTTAGTATTAAAATGTTTAGTGCAATATGACAAATTTTTGTGGTAAACGATTCTTAAAATTATTATAAAGTCCTATAAACAATCTATATATATAATTCTCTTCTTCGAGCCGTTAGAAAACAAGCTGCAAACGCTCTCCCTACCTCCCCACCCCTACATGGTTTTAGTGAGCTGTGTTCACTCTAAATGTTTACAAGCAGAGCCAACGATTTTAAACGTAGGGGGGGGGGGGGGGGGAGGAGGGGGGGGGGGGAAGGAAGGGGGGGGGGTTATGGTCCTTAACGAGCTACTTAAAGTGTTTTAAAGAAATATTTTCAGTGTCAGCGTTGGTACTGTCGAATTCACAAATTATGAATTATTGAAAATTAGAAACAACTAAATAGCGGCGTATGTTATGCCGCGGGCCGGCTCATATTCAATATAGTACACAATACCATATGACAGTCAATAAAAAAAATGTTCCGATCAACTAAAATCATCCAATACACTATTAAAATTTTGCTGTGAGATATTTTGTCTGAGATATTTTGTCTGAGATCATTTGTCCATGGTATCATTTGTCCTGGTATGTTTTGTCTTGGTATCTTTTGTCCGTGAGATCATTTGTCCTTGAGATCATTTGTCCTGAGATCATTTGTCCTGAGATCATTTGTCCGTGAGATATTTTGTCTGAGATATTTTGTCTGAGATCATTTGTCCTGAGATCATTTGTCCTGTCACCATATATATATATATATATATATATATATATATATATATATATATATATATATATATATATATATATATATATATATATGTATGTATATATGAAAAAAAAATGATTTCCTTATCCAGTTATGAAATAATGAACTTTTTAATTAATTTTTAAAACAAATAAAAAATATTATAGGTAAGAAAAAATAAAGCGTTTTTATAAAAGCCAAAAGTGCAGACAAGTAATTATAAGAAAAGTTCCCTCACACAAAACACATTAATGCTGATTTTTTAAAATGCGTTTGCTTAAAGAGAACGAAACAAAAGCTTTTACTATTCCAACAATAATTATGTATAAGGGGACACACGGGCTTTCTTGTGATCTATTTACCAATCCCAAGCAGTTTTTACTGGTCGTAAACTAGCAACGTAAGTGTATTTCTGGCATCCATTGTAAACGACCAATTTTTTTAGCTTATATTCACTGTTTATACAACGCCAATGGTATAGCTGTGTTTATAGCCCTACAGAATTTATTTAATGCCGGCCGTAATATACAAAAAATGATGCTGGGTTTTTCCTAAAAAGATCAATTTAGCATAACTGTACTGCAGAAAAACTCGGGAAATGTCTGTGTTATTGTTTACAGCATTGAGTTTTGTCGATGTTATTGGTTCTATCATCGGTGTTTGTCAAGGCTATTGGTTTAAGCTGCACTGTTTAAGACATTCAAATCTCTAGACAAAGAGGACGGAATTACAAACAAAAAATGTACAAATACTGACATTTGAATCAAATTAAATATAAAATCAGCCTTAGTTTGACTATTAACACACACAAACTCGCGATAAAATTGTTTTATGTTTGTCTAAAGGAAATGATCAGGTGGCTATTCAACATTTGAGGCGAGTGCATCATCCACACCGAGCCTTGATTCACCGACCTGATAACATCTGACTGAGTGGACCAAGACACATACAAGGTCATCAAATACGCCCCATACACACATTCATCCACATCTAAACATACACTACATGAAACGAATTAGTTTACAAAATACATACTAGTGCAAATAAATATTTGCCAGGAGCATAGAAAACCTACATCTAATATCATTCATAGACCAGGTTTCTTGTTATATGTTTGTTCTGCTAACGACGCCAGAGTTTCCCGTTCTATAATTCCGGTGTAAGAAGTTTTTCAGGTAGTGTTACTGCCCTTTAGCCTGGAGCTGTATGGTTGTCGTTACTGCTGGTTGTTGGTACTTTGTTCTGTCGATGTCTACATCTCGTTAGTTACTGGACTCAAGACTCCCATTGGTGTCTCTCTATTTACTGGACTCTGGGCCCTAAATGGTGTCTCTCTATTTACTGGACTATGGGCCCTAAATGGTGTCTCTCTATTTACTGGACTCTGGGCCCCAAATGGTGTCTCTCTATTTACTGGACTCTGGGCCCTAAATGGTGTCTCTCTATTTACTGGACTATGGGCCCTAAATGGTGTCTCTCTATTTACTGGACTCTGGGCCCCAAATGGTGTCTCTCTATTTACTGGACTATGGGCCCTAAATGGTGTCTCTCTATTTACTGGACTCTGGGCCCCAAATGGTGTCTCTCTATTTACTGGACTATGGGCCCTAAATGGTGTCTCTCTATTTACTGGACTCTGGGCCCCAAATGGTGTCTCTCTATTTACTGGACTATGGGCCCTAAATGGCGTCTCTCTATTTACTGGACTCTGGGCCCTAAATGGTGTCTCTCTATTTACTGGACTCTGGGCCCCAAATGGTGTCTCTCTATTTACTGGACTCTGGGCCCCAAATGGTGTCTCTCTATTTACTGGACTATGGGCCCTAAATGGTGTCTCTCTATTTACTGGACTATGGGCCCTAAATGGTGTCTCTCTATTTACTGGACTCTGGGCCCTAAATGGTGTCTCTCTATTTACTGGACTCTGGGCCCTAAATGGTGTCTCTCTATTTACTGGACTCTGGGCCCTAAATGGTGTCTCTCTATTTACTGGACTATGGGCTCTAAAGTGTCTCTCTATTTACTGGACAATGGGCCCTAAATGGTGTCTCTCTATTTACTGGACTATGGGCCCTAAATGGTGTCTCTCTATTTACTGGACAATGGGCCCTAAATGGTGTCTCTCTATTTACTGGACTCTGGGCCCTAAATGGTGTCTCTCTATTTACTGGACAATGGGCCCTAAATGGTGTGTGTTTTCTGTGTCTTTGTTTAACAGTGTAAATGGTAATGTGTCGTCTGCTTGTATTGCTCCATGTATGTGTATTGTGTAACAAACTGTTCATTATACAATCATGCATATCATAAAAATCAAGTAGGCCTACCAAACTCTACAGGATACATTTATGTAACGAACTGTAGACCATACAGTCATGTACATCATACAGTCATGTACACCATACAATCATGTACACCATACATTCATGTACACCCTACAATCATGTACACTCTACAATCATGTACATCATAGAATCATGTACACCATACAATCATGTAACAAACTGTACAACATAAATTCATGTTCACGATAAATTCATGTACACCATACAATCATGTACACCATACAATCATGTACACCATACAATCATGTACACCATACAATCGGAAGTCTACCGGCTAAATTACACTGACGGAAATTGAGATATTTGACGCAGTCGTTTAAAAAAGTTGTTCTAGTGTTTTGTCCACGTCTCTAAGTCGTGAACATGAGAGCAGTGGAATTAATGGATATCCCGTGTCGGATGGATAAATCCATGGATAAATCACGTGATTTAGATTGGAAATATGCACGTCAGTGATGCGAATAGCGTACTCAGTAGTTTTTAAACCAGTGGTCAATGGTGGCACTATTCACACCTTGGCAGTTATCAAATACGTTTTGATGGTCTGTCCCGAAGAATGACTACCCCACATGGCGACTACCCCACAGAACCACTGCCCAACATAAAAAGAAACCAACAGAACGACAGTTACCAAAAGGAAAGTTCCGGTGAACAACGGTACGTATCAAGTCACTGATTGAGTTCTAGCTAACACCGTAACACAAGTCGCTTTTAACACACCCAACTCAGCAACCACTGAGGTCATAAAGGTCGCGCGTCATACTGACGTCATGTGCTCGCTCACTACCCACGAAAAGATTTGGTGTGGAGAGTTTCTGCCATCCATCCCTGCATGAGGTCCGGTACACTGTTAAGATGTGAGGTACACTGTTAAGATGTGAGGTACACTGTTAAGATGTGAGGTACACTGTTAAGATGTGAGGTACACGGTTAAGTTGTGAGGTACACTGTTAAGATGTGAGGTACACTGTTAAGATGTGAGGTACACTGTTAAGATGTGAGGTACACTGTTAAGATGTGAGGTACACTGTTAAGATGTGAGGTACACTGTTAAGATGTGAGGTACACTGTTAAGATGTGAGGTACACTGTTAAGATGTGAGGTACACTGTTAAGATGTGAGGTACACTGTTAAGATGTGAGGTACACTGTTAAGATGTGAGGTACACTGTAAGATGTGAGGTACACTGTTAAGATGTGAGGTACACTGTTAAGATGTGAGGTACACTGTTAAGATGTGAGGTACACTGTTAAGATGTGAGGTACACTGTTAAGATGTGAGGTACACTGTTAATATGTGAGGTACACTGTTAAGATGTGAGGTACACTGTTAAGATGTGAGGTACACTGTTAAGTTGTGAGGTACACTGTTAAGATGTGAGGTACACTGTTAAGATGTGAGGTACACTGTTAAGATGTGAGGTACACGGTTAAGTTGTGAGGTACACTGTTAAGTTGTGAGGTACTCTGTTAAGTTGTGAGGTACACTGTTAAGATGTGAGGTACACTGTTAAGATGTGAGGTACACTGTTAAGATGTGAGGTACACTGTTAAGATGTGAGGTACACGGTTAAGTTGTGAGGTACACTGTTAAGTTGTGAGGTACACTGTTAAGATGTGAGGTACACTGTTAAGATGTGAGGTACACTGTTCAGATGTGAGGTACACTGTTAAGATGTGAGGTACACGGTTAAGTTGTGAGGTACACTGTTAAGATGTGAGGTACACTGTTAAGATGTGAGGTACACGGTTAAGTTGTGAGGTACACTGTTAAGATGTGAGGTACACTGTTAAGATGTGAGGTACACTGTTAAGATGTGAGGTACACTGTTAAGATGTGAGGTACACTGTTAAGTTGTGAGGTACACTGTTAAGATGTGAGGTACACTGTTAAGATGTGAGGTACACTGTTAAGTTGTGAGGTACACTGTTAAGATGTGAGGTACACTGTTAAGATGTGAGGTACACGGTTAAGTTGTGAGGTACACTATTAAGATGTGAGGTACACTGTTAAGATGTGAGGTACACTGTTCAGATGTGAGGTACACTGTTAAGATGTGAGGTACATTGTTAAGTTGTGAGGTACACTGTTAAGTTGTGAGGTACACTGTTAATTTGTGAGGTACACTGTTAAGTTGGTTAAGTTGTGAGGTTCACTGTTAAGTTGTGAGGTACACTGTTAAGATGTGAGGTACACTTATAAGATGTGAGGTACACTTATAAGATGTGAGGTACACTTATAAGATGTGAGGTACACTGTTAAGATGTGAGGTACACTGTTAAGATGTGAGGTACACTGTTAAGATGTGAGATACATTGTTAAGTTGTGAGGTACACTGTTAAGATGTGAGGTACACTTATAAGATGTGAGGTACATTGTTAAGATGTGAGGTACACTGTTAAGATGTGAGGTACACTGTTAAGATGTGAGGTACACTGTTAAGATGTGAGGTACATTGTTAAGATGTGAGGTACACTGTTAAGATGTGAGGTACACTGTTAAGATGTGAGGTACACTGTTAAGTTGTGAGGTACACTGTTAAGATGTGAGGTACACTTATAAGATGTGAGGTACACTGTTAAGATGTGAGGAACACTGTTAAGATGTGAGGTACACTGTTAAGTTGTGAGGTACACTGTTAAGATGTGAGGTACACTTATAAGATGTGAGGTACACTGTTAAGTTGTGAGGTACACTGTTAAGTTGTGAGGTACACTGTTAAGTTGTGAGGTTCACTGTTAAGTTGTGAGGTACACTGTTAAGATGTGAGGTACACTTATAAGATGTGAGGTACACTTATAAGATGTGAGGTACACTTATAAGATGTGAGGTACACTGTTAAGATGTGAGGTACATTGTTAAGATGTGAGGTACACTGTTAAGTTGTGAGGTACACTGTTAAGATGTGAGGTACATTGTTAAGATGTGAGGTACACTGTTAAGATGTGAGGTACACTGTTAAGATGTGAGGTACACTGTTAAGATGTGAGGTACATTGTTAGGTTGTGAGGTACACTGTTAAGATGTGAGGTACACTTATAAGATGTGAGGTACATTGTTAAGATGTGAGGTACACTGTTAAGATGTGAGGTACACTGTTAAGATGTGAGGTACAATGTTAAGACGTGAGGTACAGTGTTAAGATGTGAGGTACACTGTTAAGTTGTGAGGTACACTGTTAAGTTGTGAGGTACACTGTTAGATGGGAGGTACACTGTTAAGATGTGAGGTACAGTGTTAAGATGTGAGGTACACTGTTAAGTTGTGAGGTACACTGTTAAGATGTGTGGTACACTGTAAGATGTGAGGTACACTGTTAAGATGTGAGGTACACTGTTAAGATGTTAGGTACACTGTTAAGATGTGAGGTACACTGTTAAGATGTGAGGTACACTGTTAAGTTGTGAGGTACACTGTTAGATGTGAGGTACACTGTTAAGATGTGAGGTACACTGTTAAGATGTGAGGTACATTGTTAAGATGTGAGGTACATTGTTAAGATGTGAGGTACACTGTTAAGATGTGAGGTACACTGTTAAGTTGTGAGGTACACTGTTAAGATGTGAGGTACACTGTTAAGTTGTGAGGTACACTGTTAAGTTGTGAGGTACACTGTTAAGATGTGAGGTACACTGTTAAGTTGTGAGGTACACTGTTAAGATGTGAGGTACACTGTTAAGATGTGAGGTACACTGTTAAGATGTGAGGTACACTGTTAAGATGTGAGGTACACTTATAAGATGTGAGGTACACTGTTAAGATGTGAGGTACACTGTTAAGATGTGAGGTACACTGTTAAGATGTGAGGCACACTGTTAAGATGTGAGGTACACTTATAAGATGTGAGGTACACTGTTAAGATGTGAGGTACACTGTTAAGATGTGAGGTACACTGTTAAGATGTGAGGCACACTGTTAAGATGTGAGGTACACTGTTAAGATGTGAGGTACACTGTTAAGTTGTGAGGTACACTGTTAAGATGTGAGGTACACTGTTAAGTTGTGAGGTACACTGTTAAGTTGTGAGGTACACTGTTAAGTTGTGAGGTACACTGTTAGATGGGAGGTACAATGTTAAGACGTGAGGTACAGTGTTAAGATGTGAGGTACACTGTTAAGTTGTGAGGTACACTGTTAAGATGTGTGGTACACTGTAAGATGTGAGGTACACTGTTAAGATGTGAGGTACACTGTTAAGATGTTAGGTACACTGTTAAGATGTGAGGTACACTGTTAAGATGTGAGGTACACTGTTAAGTTGTGAGGTACACTGTTAGATGTGAGGTACACTGTTAAGATGTGAGGTACACTGTTAAGATGTGAGGTACACTGTTAAGATGTGAGGTACACTGTTAAGAAGTGAGGTACACTGTTAAGATGTGGGATACACTGTTAAGATGTGGGGTACACTGTTAAGTTGTGAGGTACATTGTTAAGATGTGAGGTACATTGTTAAGATGTGAGGTACACTGTTAAGATGTGAGGTACACTGTTAAGATGTGAGGTACACTGTTAAGATGTGAGGTACACTGTTAAGATGTGGGGTACACTGTTAAGATGTGAGGTACACTGTTAAGATGTGAGGTACACTGTTAAGTTGTGAGGTACACTGTAAGATGTGAGGTACACTGTTAGATGTGAGGTACATTGTTAAGTTGTGAGGTACACTGTTAAGATGTGAGGTACACTGTTAAGATGTGAGGTACACTGTAAGATGTGAGTCGCATCATACAATTTATTCCCAGCTGGGAGGCTGTGGCCAGATCACTTTTGATGACTGACCTTAGTGCACTCACTGATGGGAATTAACAACCGTCATCAGATCGACCCAGTGTTTGAAATATCACGAGCAGGGATTTCAGCAAGCATGGAGGATACACAAAATTCTTTTTTTTAAAGTAACCGTAATTTATAAAATATAAATTAAAAATTTATTCTAGTTATCTTGAATTTCTGTATATTTAAGGTTTGACCCACTAACTTGTACAATTATATCCTCTAATAAAACACCCCCGCTGTTTATAAAAAAATTGTTTCACTTAATCGATCGTAAAAAAATTGTGAGTGCTTGTTTATTTAAAATTAGATTCTGTTTTGCCTTAAAAAAACGTTTAGATCTTTCAACATTTAGAGCCCCACTACCCTTCAAGCTTTACGATTCATATTTCCGGTATCAGCCTGATGGCATTGAAATAAAAATAATTCTCATTCCACAATAAGGGCGATAATCAACGTTGAGTGGCAGGTCAGAAACTGGTGTCCACCCCGCTTGAACGAGGCGTTGATTGAATGAAAAACTTGACTCCCGTGATTGTTTGGATTGTACTTTCACGAAACAATTCTCTGCCACCTCTGGGGAAGGGCTGGCACCGTTTGATTGTCGTCTAGATTGATTCTGACCCCTGGCTTCAGAGCACAAAGTTAAGTTCAGAGCTGTGATCCAGGCAACGTTAAACAGCTTGCTCATATCAGATTATTAGTTTATATATAGGCTACATATATATATATATATATATATATATATATATATATATATATATATATATATATATATATATATATATATATATATATATATATATATATATATATATATATATATATATAGTTATATATTCATCGAAGTATTTTGCCATTGTCTATTTTGACATGTTTCGTCGTCGTTATAGACCATCATCTTAGCCTGAGCTGTTACATCCAGCTAGAATTTAATTAGCCTCATCAACCTAATTTAATTACTGTGATGTTTTATATGTGTCAGGTGCATTGAACGTACAGCAAGTAAAATAACAGAGGCTCTCTCTGATGGAAGTTTGGTCTGTGACGTAGTAGAGTAAATAAATGACGTCTTTAAATAGGTCGGAAAAGTGAAGCCGAGGGTGAATAACTGAAGACTAAACAGGGTAGGGTAGGGAGGGTCGATGTAGGGGGGGTGTGTGTGGCAAAGGAGGGTCAACAGAGGGTCAACGAGGGGGGGGGGGGTAGTGAAGGACCAGAGAGGGACTAACCTGAACGGTAGGAGGTACAAGTACAGTGCGGGGGAGACGGTGGGGACGAAAAACCGGAAGCGATAAGCTGCGGTCGATAATGCACATGCGCTGAAGCAAAAATTGTCTACTCTGTTTTTGTGTAAGAAATTTGGCGCGTTTTGTTTTTAGCTGGTGCTGGGCGTATTCTCTGGTGGTTTCACTGGGTATGTGTAGCCCGGTAATTGATTTAGCTTGAAACTATTGCTCCTCCCCTACACATGAAGCATGGGGGGTAAACTGGGGAATAGCACACTCCCCACAAAACATGCAGTATGTAATCAGACTGGGGAGTGACAATCTCACACTCCCCACAAAACATGCAGTATGTAATCAGACTGAGGAGTGACAAAGTCACACTCCCCACAAAACATGCAGTATGTAATCAGACTGGGAAGTGATAAAGTCACACTCCCCACAAAACATGCAGTATGTAATCAGACTGGGGAATAGACCACTGCATGACCATGTGCTATGAATGACCGTAGTAAGCCACTGCACTAAGATCCCTCACCCGTCTACCTACAGACTACATTCAATCAATCGATAAGCTCGGACGTTTCTTGCTTATAAATGATAGGTAATTCAACTTTGTACTTTTGATCCTAAAGTTGGTCTAAGAAGTTGGTCTATCAAGCTGGTCTATAAAGCTGGTCTATAAAGCTGGTCCTTCAAGCTGGTCTAAGAAGTTGGTCTATCAAGCTGGTCTAAGAAGTTAGTCTATCAAGCTGGTCTATCAAGCTGGTCTATAAAATCTATAACGGCGATCCCCACGAGCCAAAAATAGACATTGACCATACAACACCACAAACTAATGGTGTTGGCCCAGTAGCCCAAGATGGACCCAATCATTAATATTGACATGTACGCATAAAAACGTGTTTTTTTGCCACTTTCTTTGATGTTGTAAATAATAATAATTAAAGTTTTTTAAAAATCTTTAAAATAATGGTAAATGTAATATGTAAAGAATCAATTCTATCTGCAAGTGCAGAAAACTAAATTGTTTACTTTTAGGCAACATTGATATCGACATAGACCAATCCAATATGTTACTTTAAAATAGTACCATTATAAAGAAAACTTTACAACAATCTGTAGAAAAGTCATCTAATGTGTTGAAAAGTCATCCAACTTTAACCATTATCTTATTGATGTGACTTACGAACTATGTTAGTGTCAGTCTGACCACTGGACTGACCGGCCATGACACCTGACAAAAACCTGACTTCAAGGTCTCTTGTAACTAAGCCACGACGTCACCATGTGTAAGGTCATTAAGTGTAATTACCCCCCCCCCCTCCAAACATTCGTGACAAGTGAAGTTTATCAACTGCAGCTACTCCATCTGGCCCGAGTTTTTTGTGCTCACTAAGGTTCGTTAAAGATTGGCGTTTTATTTTTTAGACCACAAGTCACGCAGTTCCTCCATCAAGCACGATTTCTCTCAGCAACTCTCATGATCTTAGGCTAGAACTTGATAGCCCAACAAGGGCTTTTGTATACAAGGGCTGTTGTATACAAGGGCTGTTGTATACAAGGGCTTTTGTATACAAGGGCTTTTGTATACAAGGGCTTTTGTATACAAGGGCTTTTGTATACAAGGGCTTTTGTATACAAGGGCTTTTGTATACAAGGGCTTTTGTATACAAGGGCTTTTGTATACAAGGGCTTTTGTATACAAGGGCTTTTGTATACAAGGGCTTTTGTATACAAGGGCTTTTTGTATACAAGGGCAGCTGGGCTTTGTATACAAGGGCAGCTGGGCTTTGTATACACGACTCAGGGCGATTGACATTAGTTCCAGCAGATGTTGTCTAGCTGTAAATAATATTTTAGAAGTTTGTCTTGACGATTATGTTGAGAAAAGATTTCATGGTGCACTATTGTGAGTACAACATCAAAGTAAAGCATCTTGCGAATGACATCTAAGTATAGCAATGTGAGTATAACATTACAAGTGTAAGGTACTTATCTTCGCATTCGTCATCAACTTTTCCCATGCGTACCAGTGACACATAGGGTAAACCAAGTAGAGTTCACCTCAGCACACAGGGGGGGGGGGGGTAGTGTGGTCAACACTATGCTCAGCAAGGCTGATTGGACCTTGGGACGGTAACCTCAGCATACAGGGGGGGGGGGTAGTGTGGTCAACACTATGCTCAGCAAGGCTGATTGGACCTAGGGAAGGTAACCTCAGTATACAGGGGGGGGGGGGGGTAGTGTGGTCAACACTATGCTCACCTGGGCTGATTGGACCTAGGGACGGTAACCTCAGCATACAGGGGGGGGGGGGGGGGTAGTGTGGTCAACACTATGCTCATCAGGCTGATTGGACCTAGGGACGAACTACAGACTCGAGGCCGGGTTGCGAACTCGACTTTCGAGCTAGCACTCGTAATTACTATCATTCGACCATGAAGTCCCTTCGTATTAGAGTAGTGTTATTTTAAAGTTAAAGTCTTATGAGTTTCGTTTAACTTATATTATAAGTTAATTAGCCTACAATAATTTAAATCATACACCCAATAATACATACGTCTGAGTTCTGCAATAGAAGAAAAAATTGTGTTAGGATGTGTGATGTGTGTAGTTGTCTTCTCATATTCACCCCTTACACGTGTTAGTGATGTGTGGAGTTGTCTTCTCACATTCGTTTCTTACCCCAGAACCTCACGATAACACGCACGTCTCCTCCCCCCCCCCCCCCCACCGTGGTCCCCAGGGTAGTATGTCCTATTTCCTTACTACATTAACTTTTTAGTGGCGTTTAGAGCTTAGAGAGAGAGAGACTTCTTGTGTGAATGGTGAGGTGGGGGTTGGGGGTAGTTTTTTACAACTGGTTAATGTTTGAATATTCTTAAGCACTGTTGATATACAAGGTGTGGGTTTGGGTTAGCGCTAGGGCTAGGGCTAGGGCTAGGGCTAGGGCTAGGGCTAGGGCTAGGGATAGGGCTAGGGCTAGGGCTAGGGCTAGGGCTAGGGCTAGGGCTAGGGCTAGGGCTAGGGCTAGGGCTAGGGCTAGGGCTAGGGCTAGGGCTAGGGCTAGGGCTGGCTAGGGCTAGGGCTAGGGCTAGGGCTAGGGCTAGGGCTAGGGCTAGGGCTAGTAATGTCGGGGATGGGGCGTGGGAGTGATGTCCGGGGGTTATTTGACAGGGGGGGTAATGTACCAGACCCATACAAGCATACATAACAACCAGCGATTGCATATGTTACAGTATTCATTCAAACAGCAGCCTTTACAAGACTCAGCTACCCCTTAAAAAGTGAAAATAGAGAATATATAAAATAATGTTTTGTGTTGATAACGTTATGATTGAGATATCCAAGACACTCGGATACATTAAACTACAGTGGCTTTAGTAACAGCTCAATACGGAAATAAAGACAACAATATTAACGGATCAAAGGTCATAGGTCGTGCGTTCTATCTGTCAAGGGAGACAATGACACAGAAGTTCTGGTCAAAAAATAAATTGATAAAATTTCGGATAAGACGCAGGAGTGATGAGGGTGGGGGAGGAGGGTGGGTCAGTTGGGTGGTGGGGGTGTAACTTAATCAATAAAACGTTGTTTTGAATTGAATAGGTTGTACACAGTGGGAGGCAACTGATGCTGGGGTGGGGAGGGTGGGGAGGGTGGGGTGCGGCCAGTGCACCAGTGAATGACAAGTTAACTACCCAGTAATGGTGAGAGTTATGTGTGGGGCGGGGCAGGTTATAAACAGTCCGTACGCGTAATGTGCACCGGGGGATAACTCAATGTAAAACTTCAAATCATTATTTCAGATTTCTCTATTGCACTATCAGAATGGCATTGTGTGGGTGGGCTACGGTATCTGGCTAATGTTAGCAGGAAACTGCAATGGCAACAGGCAGCTACTACCCCACACTGCCCATTACGTAATCATTAAGCTGTGGGTCTGGTGTAACAGTTTTATACGTCGTTTTATTTTTTAACCTCAAATTAAATGAAGAGACAAGCTTGTATTAAGCTGATTCCGGAAATATTTCAGCTAAGGAATTCAGTTGAGCTGATTTATTGACAGCCAATAATCTTACCATTAATCACGATTAAGTTTTTTTTTTAAATCTGCTGTTTGACATCAAGTGAGAAATTAAGCAGACATCAAAACTACATTCCAGTCGGCATTTGGCTAGCGGTGGTTGGAAGAAATCTTTTCCCTAACACAACAATCTTCAACAGCCAATTTTAATATTCTTTTCTCAGGCTTTCGGCTCCAGATAAAACCGTTTAATGGAGATTATCCCAATGACGCTTCAAGGCAGAAAACTCTCCTCATTTTTAAAGCAAATATGATCTTTATGATTGAAAAAAAAAACAACCCAAAAAGAGCAACATAATCTACATAGATGTATGGACAAGTAAAATTGCTCGAAATAAAATTTCTCCGAGCAATTCTTTATTTCCGTTCCATCTAGCATGACCTCGTAAAACTACCTGTAACCCTCACCGCTGGGTCAAGTGATACGTACATAAGCCGTGGGTTGTGACGTCAATTTTTGGGGAGAGATTCTTACCTGAGGCTGTTCGAACTACGAATCTTATTTCCTCGAACTAGGAATCTTAGTTTCTATTGGGACCACAGTAATAAAACATGCATTCTTCATTTACTACCCATTTATTTTGCGAGGTCCATTTAACTTTGTTTTCAATTTTTATTCATTTTTAGTAGATTTGAAAAACTTCAAAAAAAACGAGTCTAAGAATGATAAAACTGCGGTTACTCGAATGAAGACATTAATAAACGTACTTTAAGTCATGTGACCAGAACCCAAGTCAAACTCTGGTTTAGAGTCACGTGACAAGGTACGTATAGAACAGAGACATCTCCTGGTCTCAGCCACCACTGAATTATTAACTTGCTGACGTTCTTCTCCATTAGAAGTCCGTTTCCCATCGGTCATGCTTGCCTGAACTTAAAGAGACCGAAGCAGTCCAACTAGCAGCCATAGACCAGCGCACACAACAGACTCTAGTGCTGGATCTTTAGTCAAGTCGATTGTACTCCAGAAGGGAAAACTTTTTGCCAGGTAGTTCCCTCAACGTGTACCCCCAGGTGGTTGGGACACAGGGACATTTGCTTTTCTTACAAAAATTTTGCTCTGTTCATGCACTTTGGTTTAAGTACCAGTCAATGGTAGCTGAGAGTGTTTCATCCTGGAGATGTAAGCTTAAGTAACTAGAAGTACTTGATATCAATAGTTAAACGCATACTCGTGAACCTTTATACATATACTTTATATATATATATATATATATATATATATATATATATATATATATATATATATATATATATATATATATCAACCACGCATTAACCATATTTGGAAATGATATCTTTTTTTTATTGTGAAATGGTCGCCATTGTTGTTTGTGCCATTTACGCCGTATTACCTGACAAGATTAGAAAGCCATTACCTCTAATGAGGACTAAACTAATCAGCATACACACACAGCTAGTCGTCTCCCTGTAGAACAGACTAATCGCCTCACAACTTGCCAGATCCCCACGGAAGGCTGGATCCATCCACACACTTTCCTATTTCACCCACACACTTTCCTATTTCACCCACACACTTTCCTATTTCACCCACACACTTTCCTATTTCACCCACACACTTTCCTATTTCACCCACACACTTTCCTATTTCATCCACACACTTTCCTATTTCACCCACACACTTTCCTATTTCACCCACACACTTTCCTATTTCACCCACACACTTTCCTATTTCATCCACACACTTTCCTATTTCATCCACACACTTTCCATTTTCAACTTGCCCCCAACAACTGAATCAACACGATACTGGTTGGGTTTGTTCAGCAAGTGTCGCTTTCAATCAAGGGCCAACAGCCTCGTTGTGATTTATTCACAACCAAAACATTTGACAAGAAATGAGCCACGAGGTTGTTCAGTCATGTGACGGGGGGGGGGGTACACCCGTCATGTCAACTACATTTGTTAATGTGCACGTCTTTCAACTAAAGCATCCATCTTGTAAGATAAATATAAAACATTACTACAGAGAACACGTCTATAAACAGGAATCATACAATAGTGAGGACACACTTCAAGGTAAGTAACATACAACATCCAAACTATGGGAGCGTGTCTTTAAAGTAGGGAACATACAACATCCAAAATATTGGAGCGTGTCTTTAAAGTAGGGAACATACAACATCCAAAATATGGGAGCGTATCTTTAAAGTATAGAACATACGACATCCAAATTATGGGAGCGTGTCTTTAAAGAAGGGAACATACAACATCCAAATTATGGGAGCGTGTCTTTAGGGAACATACAACATCCAAATTATGGGAGCGTGTCTTTAAAGTAGGGAACATACAACATCCAAATTATGGGAGCGTGTCTTTAAAGAAGGGAACATACAACATCCAAATTATGGGAGCGTGTCTTTAAAGAAGGGAACATACAACATCCAAATTATGGGAGCGTGTCTTTAGGGAACATACAACATCCAAATTATGGGAGCGTGTCTTTAAAGTAGGGAACATACAACATCCAAATTATGGGAGCGTGTCTTTAAAGAAGGGAACATACAACATCCAAATTATGGGAGCGTGTCTTTAGGGAACATACAACATCCAAATTATGGGAGCGTGTCTTTAAAGTAGGGAACATACAACATCCAAATTATGGGAGCGTGTCTTTAAAGTAGCGACCAAGCAAGGTCTGCCGACACGCCTCTGTTGGGAAAATCCCGAGATTTTTTTAGAAAGAGAAAACGTAATTTGAGACCGGCGTCTCTCCGACCTTCCGCCTTTATTCACAGAACTGTACTGGAATTGGGACGATCCTTTTAACATCTTCCATATCAAACCACGTTAAACAACCTTGATATCAACCACACATAGAATAGACTTTAGCACGTTAGACAACCTTGATAGCAACCACACATAGCCTAGACTTTAGCCACATGTTAGATAACCTTGATATCAACCACACATAGCTAACAGCGACCAATAACGATCACAAATTATATCACGAGCTGACCCGCAGCGTATCATACGCCGCTATTTAGTTGTTTTATTTTCTACTTTTCAGTAATTCATAATTTGCGAATTCAACAATACCACCGCTGTCACTGAAAATATTTGCTTTAAAACACTATCAGTAGCTCGTTAATGACGATACCCCTCCCCCTTCTTTCGCCCAACCCCTACCCCCCCCCTGAAAGCAGCCTCCTCTTAGTTACCTCCCCTGTTTAAAATCATTTCAAACTAAATTATCTGCCTCAAATAGGTATCACTAACACGGCTCTACGATTGTAAACATTTAGCGTGAACCACAGCTCACCAGACCATGTGATATGCGTAGAGAGGAAGTGAGGGGGCTGCATGCGCGCTTACAGCTTGGTGTTTTCTAACGTCTCCAAGAAGAGAATTACATATATAGATTTAAAACACTATTAGTAGCTCGTTTAAACGATAACCCTCCCTCCTTTCCCCAACCCCTTCCTCCTCCCCCCCCCTGTGAAAGCAGCCTCCTCTTAGTTACCTCCACTAAGTTTAAAATCGTTTCAAACTAAATTATCTGCCCCTAATAGCCGTCTCTAAACCCGGCTCTACGATTGTAAACATTTAGCGTGAACCACAGCTCACCAGACAATGTAGGGGTGGGGTGGTAGGGAGCGCGCTTACAACTTGGTGTTTTCTAGGGTCTCCAAGAAGAGAATTATATATATATATATATATATATATATATATATATATATATATATATATATATATATATATATATTACTCAATTACCTATCGAAACGAACAAAAGTTTATCGTTTCAAAGTTAGTTTTTTGCTCAAATTTCTTTCTTGTATTTGAGTTAGGTCACACTGTACCTTGGTTAATGGGTGGGTCGTGACATCTTTGAAATGACTCTAATGAGTAGGCTAATTACAGGTGAGATAACTAGCCGGCACCGATCATTCGACCAATCATGTCAGCTGGTGTTGTTTACTTAGCTGTGAGACTAGGCGGGTTACTAAGCGAGGTTTGATTCTCATTAGATCTCATTTTTGTAAGGGGATATTCGAGTAGTTAGAGAATTGATGTTGATCTTTGTAATCAAAAGGAGTGTGGGTTCAAGAATGATTGGCTCATTATTAAATATGTACAATATTTAAATTTTAAAAACTATAATGAATACAAGTATAAAAGCATTAAGATAACAAGGTTTAAAATGCATTAAAAATAAATAATAAACACAAAAACATATTATCTTTAGTTATAAAAAACATTCGACGTTCTAGAAATCTAATTTGTTCTTTCTGAACGAGAGAAAGACTGCTTTTTATAAATTAAAAAAAATAATTAATTAGTCCTATTAAGTTTAAACCCAACAAAATAAAATTGTAATTTTAGATCCAGCTACAAATTTCAATTTCATTCCAGTAGAAAAATCTAACTTTAAATACATCAACAAATCTAATTTGAAATACATCAACAAATCTAACTTTAAATACATCAAGAAATCTAAATTGAAATACATCAACAAATCTAACTTTAAATACATCAACAAATCTAACTTTAAATACATAAACAAATCTAACTTTAAATACATCAAGAAATCTAACTTTAAATACATCAACAAATCTAACTTTAAATACATCAACAAATCTAACTTTAAATACATCAACAAATCTAACTTTAAATACATCAACAAATCTAACTTTAAATACATCAACACATCTAACTTTGAATACATCAACAAATCTAACTTCAAATACATCAACAAATCTACCTTCAAATACATCAACCAATCTAACTTTAAATACATAAAACAAATCTAAATTTAAATACATCAACAAATCTAACTTTAAATACATCAACAAATCTAACTTTAAATACATCAACAAATCTAACTTTAAATACATCAACACATCTTTAAATACATCAACAAATTTAACTTTAAATACATCAACAAATCTAACTTTAAATACATCAACAAATCTAACTTTAAATACATCAACACATCTTTAAATACATCAACAAATTTAACTTTAAATACATCAATACATCTTTAAATACATCAACAAATTTAACTTTAAATACATCAACAAATCTAACTTTAAATACATCAACACATCTTTAAATACATCAACAAATTTAACTTTAAATACATCAACACATCTAACTTTAAATACATCAACAAATCAAACTTTCAACCCAGAAACAAATCTAACTTTAAATACATCAACAAATCTAACTTTCAATCCAGACAAAAGTTGAAGTTTTTAAAGTGTACACCGCAGCAATAGATAACCCGATCAATAGAAACTAATCACACGCTCCATTAAAACTGATTGTCGCCTTTCTCTTCACCATTCATTCTCCCATCCTTATCCACACTCTCGCTCTCCCACTTAACCCCACAATAATCCTCACACGTTTTCCCAGATTTATCTTGACACTGATCTTTATCGTTTTTTTTACATTAGATATAATCCAACTGACTCACATATTCTCCCACTGACTCGTATATCCTCCCACTGACTCACATATCCTCCCACTGACTCACATATCCTCCCACTGACTCGTATATCCTCCCACTGACTCACATATCCTCCCACTGACTCACATATCCTCCCACTGACTCACATATCCTCCCACTGACTCTCCTCCCACTGACTCACATATCCTCCCACTGACTCTCCTCCCACTGACTCACATATCCTCCCACTGACTCGTATATCCTCCCACTGACTCACATATCCTCCCACTGTCTCACATATCCTCCCACTGACTCACATATTCTCCCACTGACTCTCCTCCCACTGACTCACATATCCTCCCACTGACTCTCCTCCCACTGACTCACATATCCTCCCACTGACTCGTATATCCTCCCACTGACTCACATATCCTCCCACTGTCTCACATATCCTCCCACTGACTCACATATCCTCCCACTGACTCTCCTCCCACTGACTCACATATCCTCACACTGACTCACATATCCTCCCACTGACTCACATAACCTCCCACTGACTCACATATCCTCCCACTGACTCACATATCCTCCCACTGTCTCACATATCCTTCCACTGACTCACATATCCTCCCACTGACTCTCCTCCCACTGACTCACATATCCTCCCACTGTCTCACATATCCTCCCATTGACTCACATATCCTCCCACTGACTCACATATCCTCCCACTGTCTCACATATCCTCCCATTGACTCACATATCCTCCCACTGACTCACATTTCCTCCCACTGACTCTCCTTCCACTGACTCTCCTCCCACTGACTCACATATCCTCCCACTGTCTCACATATCCTCCCACTGACTCACATATCCTCCCACTGACTCTCCTCCCACTGACTCATATATCCTCCCACTGTCTCACATATCCTCCCATTGACTCACATATCCTCCCACTGACTCACATATCCTCCCACTGTCTCACATATCCTCCCATTGACTCACATATCCTCCCACTGACTCACATTTCCTCCCACTGACTCTCCTTCCACTGACTCTCCTCCCACTGACTCACATATCCTCCCACTGACTCACATATCCTCCCACTGACTTACATATCCTCCCACTGACTCTCCTCCCACTGACTCTCCTCCCACTGACTCGCATATCCTCCCACTTACTCACATATCCTCCCACTGACTCACATATCCTCCCACTGACTCACATATCCTCCCACTGACTTACATATCCTCCCACTGACTCTCCACCCACTGACTCTCCTCCCACTGACTCACATATCCTCCCACTGACTCTCCTCCCACTGACTCACATATCCTCCCACTGACTCGCATATCCTCCCACTTACTCACATATCCTCCCACTTACTCACATATCCTCCCACTGACTCACATATCCTCCCACTGACTCACATATCCTCCCACTGACTCACATATCCTCCCATTGACTCACATATCCTCCCACTGACTCACATATCCTCCCACTGTCTCACATATCCTCCCATTGACTCACATATCCTCCCACTGACTCACATTTCCTCCCACTGACTCTCCTTCCACTGACTCTCCTCCCACTGACTCACATATCCTCCCACTGACTCACATATCCTCCCACTGACTTACATATCCTCCCACTGACTCTCCTCCCACTGACTCTCCTCCCACTGACTCGCATATCCTCCCACTTACTCACATATCCTCCCACTGACTCACATATCCTCCCACTGACTCACATATCCTCCCACTGACTTACATATCCTCCCACTGACTCTCCACCCACTGACTCTCCTCCCACTGACTCACATATCCTCCCACTGACTCGCATATCCTCCCACTTACTCACATATCCTCCCACTTACTCACATATCCTCCCACTGAATCACATATCCTCCCACTGACTCTCCTCCCACTGACTCACATATCCTCCCACTGACTCGCATATCCTCCCACTTACTCACATATCCTCCCACTTACTCACATATCCTCCCACTGAATCACATATCCTCCCACTGACTCTCCTCCCACTGACTCACATATCCTCCCACTGACTCACATATCCTCCCACTGACTCACATATCCTCCCACTGACTCACATATCCTCCCACTGACTCACATATCCTCCCACTGACTCACATATCCTCCCACTGACTCACATATCCTCCCACTGACTCACATATCCTCCCACTGACTCGCATATCCTCCCACTTACTCACATATCCTCCCACTTACTCACATATCCTCCCACTGCCTCTCCTCCCACTGACTCACATATCCTCCCACTGACTCACATATCCTCCCACTGACTCACATATCCTCCCACTGACTCTCCTCCCACTGACTCACATATCCTCCCACTGACTCACATATCCTCCCACTGACTCACATATCCTCCCACTGACTCACATATCCTCCCACTGACTCACATATCCTCCCACTGACTCACATATCCTCCCACTGACTCACATATCCTCCCACTGACTCACATATCCTCCCACTGACTCTCCTCCCACTGACTCACATATCCTCCCACTGACTCACATATCCTCCCACTGACTCACATATCCTCCCACTGACTCAAATATCCTCCCACTGACTCACATATCCTCCCATTGACTCACATTTCCTCCCACTGTCTCACATATCCTCCCACTGACTCACATATCCTCCCACTGACTCTCCTCCCACTGACTCACATATCCTCCCACTGACTCACATATCCTCCCACTGACTCACATATCCTCCCACTGACTCACATATCCTCCCACTGACTCACATATTCTCCCACTGACTCACATATCCTCCCACTGACTCACATATCCTCCCACTGACTCACATATCCTCCCACTGACTCACATATCCTCCCACTGACTCACATATCCTCCCACTGACTCTCCTCCCACTGACTCACATATCCTCCCACTGACTCACATATCCTCCCACTGACTCACATATCCTCCCACTGACTCTCCTCCCACTGACTCACATATCCTCCCACTGACTCACATATCCTCCCACTGACTCACATATCCTCCCACTGACTCACATATCCTCCCACTGACTCACATATCCTCCCACTGACTCACATATCCTCCCACTGACTCACATATCCTCCCACTGACTCTCCTCCAACTGACTCACATATCCTCCCACTGACTCACATATCCTCCCAATGACTCTCCTCCCACTGACTCACATATCCTCCCACTGACTCACATATACTCCCACTGACTATCCTCCCACTTACTCTTCTCCCACTGACTCAAATATCCTCCCACTGACTCACATATCCTCCCATTGACTCACATATCCTCCCACTGACTCACATTTCCTCCCACTGACTCTCCTTCCACTGACTCTCCTCTCACTGACTCACATATCCTCCCACTTTCTCACATATCCTCCCACTGACTCACATATGCTCCCACTGACTCACATATCCTCCCACTGACTTACATATCCTCCCACTGACTCTCCTCCCACTGACTCTCCTCCCACTGACTCGCATATCCTCCCACTTACTCACATATCCTCCCACTGACTCACATATCCTCCCACTGACTCACATATCCTCCCACTGACTTACATATCCTCCCACTGACTCTCCTCCCACTGACTCTCCTCCCACTGACTCACATATCCTCCCACTGACTCTCCTCCCACTGACTCACATATCCTCCCACTGACTCGCATATCCTCCCACTTACTCACATATCCTCCCACTTACTCACATATCCTCCCACTGAATCACATATCCTCCCACTGACTCTCCTCCCACTGACTCACATATCCTCCCACTGACTCACATATCCTCCCACTGACTCACATATCCTCCCACTGACTCACATATCCTCCCACTGACTCACATATCCTCCCACTGACTCACATATCCTCCCACTGACTCACATATCCTCCCACTGACTCACATATCCTCCCACTGACTCGCATATCCTCCCACTTACTCACATATCCTCCCACTTACTCACATATCCTCCCACTGACTCACATATCCTCCCACTGACTCTCCTCCCACTGACTCACATATCCTCCCACTGACTCACATATCCTCCCACTGACTCACATATCCTCCCACTGACTCAAATATCCTCCCACTGACTCACATATCCTCCCACTGACTCTCCTCCCACTGACTCACATATCCTCCCACTGACTCACATATCCTCCCACTGACTCACATATCCTCCCACTGACTCACATATCCTCCCACTGACTCACATATCCTCCCACTGACTCACATATCCTCCCACTGACTCACATATCCTCCCACTGACTCACATATCCTCCCACTGACTCAAATATCCTCCCACTGACTCACATATCCTCCCATTGACTCACATTTCCTCCCACTGTCTCACATATCCTCCCACTGACTCACATATCCTCCCACTGACTCACATATCCTCCCACTGACTCACATATCCTCTCACTGACTCACATATCCTCCCACTGACTCACATATCCTCCCACTGACTCACATATCCTCCCACTGACTCACATATTCTCCCACTGACTCGTATATCCTCCCACTGACTCACATATCCTCCCACTGACTCTCCTCCCACTGACTCACATATCCGCCCACTGACTCACATATCCTCCCACTGACTCACATATCCTCCCACTGACTCACATATCCTCCCACTGACTCACATATTCTCCCACTGACTCACATATCCTCCCACTGACTCACATATCCTCCCACTGACTCACATATCCTCCCACTGACTCACATATCCTCCCACTGACTCTCCTCCCACTGACTCACATATCCTCCCACTGACTCACATATCCTCCCACTGACTCACATATCCTCCCACTGACTCTCCTCCCACTGACTCACATATCCTCCCACTGACTCACATATCCTCCCACTGACTCACATATCCTCCCACTGACTCACATATCCTCCCACTGACTCACATATCCTCCCACTGACTCACATATCCTCCCACTGACTCACATATCCTCCCACTGACTCTCCTCCAACTGACTCACATATCCTCCCACTGACTCACATATCCTCCCACTGACTCACATATCCTCCCACTGACTCTCCTCCCACTGACTCACATATCCTCCCACTGACTCACATATCCTCCCACTGACTATCCTCCCACTTACTCTCCTCCCACTGACTCAAATATCCTCCCACTGACTCACATATCCTCCCATTGACTCACATTTCCTCCCACTGTCTCACATATCCTCCCACTGACTCACATATCCTCCCACTGACTCTCCTCCCACTGACTCACATATCCTCCCACTGACTCACATATCCTCCCACTGACTCACATATCCTCCCACTGACTCACATATTCTCCCACTGACTCACATATCCTCCCACTGACTCACATATCCTCCCACTGACTCACATATCCTCCCACTGACTCAAATATCCTCCCACTGACTCACATATCCTCCCATTGACTCACATTTCCTCCCACTGTCTCACATATCCTCCCACTGACTCACATATCCTCCCACTGACTCTCCTCCCACTGACTCACATATCCTCCCACTGACTCACATATCCTCCCACTGACTCACATATCCTCCCACTGACTCACATATCCTCCCACTGACTCACATATTCTCCCACTGACTCACATATCCTCCCACTGACTCACATATCCTCCCACTGACTCACATATCCTCCCACTGACTCACATATCCTCCCACTGACTCACATATCCTCCCACTGACTCACATATCCTCCCACTGACTCACATATTCTCCCACTGACTCACATATCCTCCCACTGACTCACATATCCTCCCACTGACTCACATATCCTCCCACTGACTCACATATCCTCCCACTGACTCACATATCCTCCCACTGACTTACATATCCTCCCACTAATAAAATTTACAAAGAAATACGACATGCGCACTGAAGTCTCAATTTTTAAAACTGTCTCGTATACGAAGTATAGAGGTGGTATTGTAATCGTGGAAAAATCGAATTCGAGACTTTTACAAATCTTGTCGTTTTACACCTTCCCTTGTCGGAAAATCTTAGTTTTGCAATTCTGTCCGCATGTCTCTGTATGCCTATGTATTGTATTTGTGTATGTGTGTGTGTGTAAACACGATAACTTGAGTACCGTTACAGCTAGTTTGATGAAATTTCATATATAAGTATTATATCAAATGTGTAGTACTGTATCAACTTTTCAGCGATTTCGGTAACCGGAAGTGAAATTTATTCTAGTTTTTTTTTTAAAAGCCTATAGCTTGAGTACTGTTTCAGATAGATATACGCAATTTCGCTTCTAATTATCTGCTTTCTGTCAAATTTTGAGTAATTTCCGTTGACCGGAAGTTGTACTTTACGCTATTTCCGATTTTAAAAAAAAACTTATGTGAATTCATAAAGTACTAATATTCAACACTTATTATACATACATTGTTTGCCGTTCACTTGGTGTGCAATTCTTTTTTTTCTACGATATGCTATTATATTTTTTAAAAGTTAAAGTAATTAAAAATGGTTTAAAATCATGGCTATATCCCGAGTTGCCATCCCCCGTAGTATTATATAAGAATATTCGAGAAAGTTTAGGGAAGATCAATCCCACTTTTTTTATATTAACACAGTAAAGCACTAAAAACTAAAAAAAAACACTTTCAAAAGCCACATACCAAAAACTTGTCCAGAAAATTATAGCACAAAGTAATGGTGGTCTTGATTAATTAAATAGCCAAGTGAAGTTTGTTTATCGAAGTCCAAAAAAATCTAAACCTTAATTTAATTCTAATAGTTTTTATAAGCAGGAGGCTACACAAACGACATGATGTACAAAGTAAATAAATAAATAGATAAACATATCTTCCATGGCAAGAGTAATGATCGGCTCCCCTATGTGTTATTCAGGCGACTGCTATTTATGTGCGATTTATTTCAATAGTAAAAGAACTATAAACCAACTATAATGTATTTCAAGTAACTAGGCTACATTTTAAACCCAGCTTGAAATGTTCCCAATTCTTATCATGGGTTTCTACTGCTCACATTCATTAATTAGCTCTACGTACAATAAGTTATTCCGAGTTTTTAATTTCAAACTAGCGTACCCGTCGCGTACGTTGCTGCGATCTCAGAAGAAAAGAAATCCAATGAAGCTCTTTATGATAATGTTCAATTGTTACCAATGATGTATTTTTAGACGTTTGACTCGATTTTTTGACTCCCCCCCCCCACTTATGTCTATCGTTGTAATACCAGATGCATATTGCACCCCCCCCCCCCTCCACTTATGGCTATCGATGTAATACCAGATGCATATTGTACCCCCCCCTTCCACTTATGGCCATCGTTGTAATACCAGATGCATATTGCACCCCCCCCCCTCCACTTATGGCTATCGTTGTAATACCAGATGCATATTGCAGCAGGAAAGAGACCTCCAGTGTAAAGTAATGAGTTTCCGCAAGGGTGAGGTAGAACGTCCCACGTGACCACCCGGGTGTTAGGGGCGCTGTCGGGAGCCACCGGTTACACTACGACAGGCGGGGTCGCCGGGTTGTTTCCTGGTTTGGTTCAGTGGTCCAGTCGTGTAGAGGGCTCTTTAAAACGTAAGTAGGCGCCAGAGTGCTCATGGGTAAACACGGGGAGCTCTGGGTCACCCGACCGGTGCACCAGTTGAATCAGACCATCTGACCCCGGGGGCAGGATACACAACCAATGGATCACAAGGGCTAATATAGCTACGAGTAAACTCTGGGCGCCCAGTCGAACTATGCCTGGTGCCGCCCCTCCGAAATTATTTTTTTCCATTGTATTGTATAAACCGCAGCCAACCCCCCGCAGAAATGCTTTCATTTGTTAACGCAATTTTTTCTTCTTTATTTTTAACAGAAGTGGCTTTGCTGAATTTGGGATGTTGTTTTATTATGAATCTGCTGCTGTTATGTTCCCGATGTCTTAATCTACTGCTGTCATCATGTTCCCGATGTCTTAAATTTGCTGTCATTATGTTCCCGATGTCTCAATCTGCTGTCATCATGTTCCCGATGTCTCAATCTACTGTCATCATGTTCCCGATATCTCAATCTACTGTCATCATGTTCCCGATGTCTTAATCTACTGCTGTCATCATGTTCCCGATGTCTTAATCTACTGCTGTCATCATGTTCCCGATGTCTTAAATCTGCTGTCATCATGTTCCCGATGTCTCAATCTGCTGTCATCATGTTCCCGATATCTCAATCTACTGTCATCATGTTCCCGATGTCTCAATCTACTGCTGTCATCATGTTTCCGATGTCTCAATCTGCTGTCATCATGTTCCCGATGTCTCAATCTGCTGTCATCATGTTCCCGATGTCTCAATCTACTGTCATCATGTTCCCGATATCTCAATCTACTGTCATCATGTTCCCGATATCTTAATCTACTGCTGTCATCATGTTTCCGATGTCTCAATCTGCTGTCATCATGTTCCCGATGTCTCAATCTGCTGTCATCATGTTCCCGATGTCTCAATCTGCTGTCATCATGTTCCCGATATCTCAATCTACTGTCATCATGTTCCCGATGTCTTAATCTACTGCTGTCATCATGTTCCCGATGTCTTAATCTACTGCTGTCATCATGTTCCCGATGTCTTAAATTTGCTGTCATTATGTTCCCGATGTCTCAATCTGCTGTCATCATGTTCCCGATGTCTTAATCTGCTGTCATCATGTTCCCGATGTCTCAATCTGCTGTCATCATGTTCCCGATGTCTCAATCTGCTGTCATCATGTTCCCGATATCTCAATCTACTGTCATCATGTTCCCGATGTCTTAATCTACTGCTGTCATCATGTTCCCGATGTCTCAATCTGCTGTCATCATGTTCCCGATGTCTTAATCTACTGCTGTCATCATGTTCCCGATGTCTCAATCTGCTGTCATCATGTTCCCGATGTCTTAATCTGCTGTCATCATGTTCCCGATGTCTCAATCTGCTGTCATCATGTTCCCGATGTCTCAATCTGCTGTCATCATGTTCCCGATGTCTTAATCTGCTGTCATCATGTTCCCGATGTCTCAATCTGCTGTCATCATGTTCCCGATGTCTTAATCTGCTACTGTCATCATGTTTCCGATGTCTTAATCTGCTGCTGTCATCATGTTCCCGATGTCTCAATCTGCTGTCATCATGTTCCCGATGTCTCAATCTACTACTGTCATCATGTTCCCGATGTCTCAATCTGCTGTCATCATGTTCCCGATATCTCAATCTACTGCTGTCATCATGTTCCCGATGTCTTAAATCTGCTGTCATCATGTTCCCGATGTCTTAATCTGCTGTCATCATGTTCCCGATGTCTCAATCTGCTGCTGTCATCATGTTCCCGATCTTTCAATGTTCCCTCCCCACTGCGCAACAAAACACAAGCTTTCATTGCCAGTCTTATCGACTTCTAATAAACCCCACAGCCCTAGAGTTTGTTTGCCAGCAAATTATTGCCACTACATGACAACGATTTAATTAATCTTTCTTCGATCGAAAGTCCGTCTATATTCAAAGCAAGATCTACAGGGAACATTGCATAAAACAAGGAACAACAAACATACAGCGGGTAAAGAAAAATACTGCACGTAATAAAGAATCTGTAGACAGCATCGCTACACAACATAGAAGGTAAGGCATGACGCCTCTGTTCTCGTGTCGCACACAACATAGAAGGTAAGGCAGGACGCTTCTGTTCTCATGTCGCATACAACATAGAAGGTAAGGCAGGACGCTTCTGTTCTCATGTCGCACACAACATAGAAGGTAAGGCAAGACGCCTCATGTCGCACACAACGTGCGCAGCCCTCTTTCATGGCGCCACTAGGGCAGGTGAAGTAGAGTGTTTTTTTTTACCAGGAGAAAATTTGAGAGCACAACAGCACAAAAAATTCAGTTATTTATATATTGACACTAAAGAGAAGCCAAATCAATAATTATACATTATAATTGTATCCAATGGACTCATGTATGTTGGATGTTTAAATGATGATTGACTGATGTTTGACTGATGTTTGACTGATGTTTGACTCTTTGCCCGACCGGTCAGCTGCCCGCCTGTGTGACGTCATCGACGAGATCTACAGCAGACGTTAGAGGAGGGCGCACGACGGAAAGGTGGGAACAATTTTTTCCTCGCTCACACGGGGCATCACGGGGCTGCCACTGGCCGTCTATCGACACAAGCAGCGGCCGTCTATCGACACAAGCAGCGGCCGTCTAATCGACACAAGCAGCGGCCGTCTAATCGACACAAGCAGCGCTCATATTTTTTTCTCAGTCTCATTCAGTTGATAGGCCGGTCGTATAGATAGTCGGTGATAGTCTACAGACCTATAGTCATTCGCTGATAGTCTACTGACATACAGACATTCATTGGAGAGCTAAAGAGTATTGGAAATTTCTTTGCGTTTTGCTTTGAACGTTAACTATCAATAGAAGTAATTTCCCGGTCATTTTATTTATTAGATCAATCGAGTTTTTCAATAGTTGTAGTTCTTATGAGTTATATAATATATATATATATATATATATATATATATATATATATATATATATATATATATATATATATATATATATATATATATATAATATTTAATCGTAAGAGAGAGATCATAGCTGAATTACAATGAATGTAATTGCTTACAATTCTAGTTTATTTATATCAGTGTGTTATTTTGTGCTCAGTTGATTCTTGTGGACCTAATTAATCACGTGGACTTGATCTCATGGACCTAATTAAATGACCATAACATTAGTGCACCAGTAAGGTAAGGTTATTTATTTAAATAAAAGCTTTGAGTAACACTTGTCTTATGTATCACGAGCCGGCCCGCGGCATAACATACGCCGCTGTTTAGTTGTTTCTAATCTACTGAAAATATTTCTTTAAAACACTATAAGTAGCTCGTTAAGGACCATAACCCCCCCCCCCCCCCTTCCTTCCCCCCCCCCTCCCCCCCTACGTTTAAAATCGTTGGCTCTGCTTGTAAACATTTAGAGTGAACACAGCTCACTAAAACCATGTAGGGGTGGGGAGGTAGGGAGAGCGTTTGCAGCTTGTTTTCTAACGGCTCGAAGAAGAGAATTATATATATAGAAGATAGATGGTGTTATGTATCATTGTTATGTATCATGGTCTTATGTATCATGGTCTTATGTATCATGGTGTTATGTATCATGGTGTTATGTATCATGGTCCTATGTATCATGGTCCTATGTATCATGGTCTTATGTATCATGGTGTTATGTATCATGTTTTGTATCATGGTGTTATGTATCATGGTCTTATGTATCATGGTCTTATGTATCATGGTCTTATGTATCATGGTCTTATGTATCATGGTCTTATGTATCATGGTCTTATGTATTATGGTCTTATGATCATGGTGTTATGTATCATGTTTTGTATCAAGGTGTTATGTATCATGGTGTTTTGTATCATGGTCTTATGTATCATGGTCTTATGTATCATGGTCTTATGTATCATGTTTTGTATCATGGTGTTATGTATCATGGTCTTATGTATCATGGTCTTATGTATCATGGTGTTATGTATCATGGTCTTATGTATCATGGTCTTATGTATCATGGTCTTATGTATCATGGTCTTATGTATCATGGTGTTATGTATCATGGTGTTATGTATCATGTTTTGTATCATGGTGTTATGTATCATGGTCTTATGTATCATGGTCTTATGTATCATGGTCTTATGTATCATGTTTTGTATCATGGTCTTATGTATCATGGTGTTATGTATCATGGTCTTATGTATCATGGTGTTATGTATCATGGTCTTATGTATCATGGTGTTATGTATCATGGTGTTATGTATCATGGTCTTATGTATTATGGTGTTATGTATCATGGTGTTATGTATCATGGTCTTATGTATCATGTTTTGTATCATGGTCTTATGTATCATGGTCTTATGTATCATGGTCTTATGTATCATGGTCTTATGTATCATGGTCTTATGTATCATGTTTTGTATCATGGTCTTATGTATCATGGTCTTATGTATCATGGTCTTATGTATCATGGTCTTATGTATCATGGTCTTATGTATCAAGGTCTTATGTATCATGGTGTTATGTATCATGGTCTTATGTATCATGGTCTTATGTATCATGTTTTGTATCATGGTCTTATGTATCATGGTCTTATGTATCATGGTCTTATGTATCATGGTCTTATGTATCATGGTCTTATGTATCATGGTCTTATGTATCATGTTTTGTATCATGGTCTTATGTATCATGGTCTTATGTATCATGGTCTTATGTATCATGGTCTTATGTATCATGGTCTTATGTATCATGGTCTTATGTATCATGTTTTGTATCATGGTCTTATGTATCATGGTCTTATGTATCATGGTCTTATGTATCATGTTTTGTATCATGGTGTTATGTATCATGGTCTTATGTATTATGGTCTTATGTATCATGTTTTGTATCATGGTCTTATGTATTATGGTCTTATGTATCATGTTTTGTATCATGGTGTTATGTATCATGGTATTATGTTTGAGTATCGTGGAGGAGGGGGGGTCAAGGTGGGTGGAACCTTTTTACCTGTCACCTGTCACCTGTCAGTCCGTGCAACAGGTCACTGGTCTGTAAGTGACACTTGGACACTGGCATTCACTTTCCAAGGTCAGTGACCTATTTTGTGCCTGAAGGCTACCCCGAGAGTAATCTCGTGAGATTTGATCACAGACGAGAATTTGAGCACTGTAGAGCTCTCAACGCCCTCCATGTTTGGTGGATTCGTCTAGTGGAAGTCAACTTTTGCCAGCGACATATTTGGTCGTTTGCTTTCAAATATCAATAGACAACCAAAACTGAAGGCTTTGATAGGAATATTTTCAGTTTAGTGACTATAGGTTTAGATATGTATTTCTTTGTTAGAGAGGCTGATATTGCAACCTGTAGGACAATACGTAGATCTATTGCTCTAAAGGTTTTCAAACCTCTGTTCTCTACACCAACTAAGGTCTAATATATTAGAGCCGATGATGTCAAGAGTCTAACCAAGATAGGTTGGGGAGTTGGTGTTTATCTCTCCGTCAGATAGGTTGGGGAGTTGGTGTTTATCTCTCCGTCAGATAGGTTGGGGAGTTGGTGTTTATCTCTCCGTCAGATAGGTTAGGGAGTTGGTGTTTATCTCTCCGTCAGATAGGTTGGGGAGTTGGTGTTTATCTCTCCGTCAGATAGGCTAGAGAGCTGTTATTTCTTTTGTCTGAAACTGATAGGTTGGGAAGATTATGTTGTATTTTTAAACACACATTTTGTAACCATGTATTTTTGAAAAGGCTTAGATAAAATATCTACACTACCTTGTGGAATAAAATAGTTTGACAAATGTTATTTTGGTCATCAATATATTCTCAGGCTATCTTTCATATCTTTCTTGTAAATATGTAGATAACTTATTTCACCAACAGACTAATCACTTTATAAATATATAATGGATAACTTTTTCACTAATAGATAATTCACTCCACTAATAGATAATTCAATTAACTAATAGATAATTGAACACAATAACAAACAAATCACCCCAATAACATGGCTTATTAATAGATAACTTAATACAGTTGCATATATTTTACCTGAGTAAATGATAACTAACCTCACTTATACAGACTCATCTAACTAACTCACCCCACTAAAAGATAACTCACCCCACTAACAGATAACTCACAAACTCACCTAACTCACCCCACTAAAAGATAACTAACCCCACTAACAGATAACTCATCCAAGTAACAGATAACTCACCCCAGTAACAGATAACTCATCCAACTAACAGATAACTCAGCACACTAACAGATAACTCACCCAAGTAATAGATAACTCACCCAAGTAATAGATAACTCACCCAACTCACAGATAACTCACCCCACTAACAGATAACTCACCCAAGTAATAGATAACTCACCCAAGTAATAGATAACCCACCCAAGTAATAGATAACTCACCCAACTCACAGATAACTCACCCCACTAACAGATAACTCACCCCACTAACAGATAACTCACCCCACTAGAAGATAACTCACCCAAGTAATAGATAACTCACCCAAGTAATAGATAACTCACCCAACTCACAGACAACTCACCCCACTAACAGATAACTCACCCCACTAACAGATAACTCACCCCACTAACAGATAACTCACCCCACTAACAGATAACTCATCTCACTAACAGATAACTCACCCCACAAACAGATAAATCACCCCACTAGAAGATAACTCACCCCACTAACAGATAACTCACCCCACTAACAGATAACTCAGCACACTAACAGATAACTCACCCAAGTAATAGATAACTCACCCAAGTAATAGATAACTCACCCAACTCACAGATAACTCACCCCACAAACAGATAACTCATCCAACTAACAGATAACTCATCCAACTAACAGATAACTCACCCAAGTAATAGATAACTCACCCAAGTAATAGATAACTCACCCAAGTAATAGATAACTCACCCAAGTAATAGATAACTCACCCAAGTAATAGATAACTCACCCAAGTAATAGATAACTCACCCAAGTAATAGATAACTCACCCAAGTAATAGATAACTCACCCAAGTAATAGATAACTCACCCAAGTAATAGATAACTCACCCAACTAACAGATAACTCACCCCACAAACAGATAAATCACCCCACTAGAAGATAACTCACCCCACTAACAAATAACTAATCTTACTAATATGATATCCTCCCCCCCACCCCACCTTCCACTCCCAACAGACCCACCCACCCAAGCACCCATTAATTACACCTGTGTTATATGTAAACCTAGAAACCAATTAAACCACAAATTAGCCTCCCATTCATCGCACTTGTAAATAAATTAATGCGCGCATCGATTTTCATAAACATGGAAGTCTTGTTGAATCGTTTCAAAAAGTTTCCGAAATGACAAAATATTTTTATCTCACTTTTTCTACACTTTCCCATCAATCTAGGCAAGAAATTGGAGTTTGCTTTTGTTAAAATTTCAGGCAATAAAATCTCACAACCCCTTCCTATTTCAACTGATACAAATGCCTTTAAAATCCTAAACAGTCTCTCCAACTTCAAGTAGCCAACAATTAAGCTAAAAAAAATCAATCCCAATTTTTATTTCTCCTCCCCCTCCCCCTCTCATCTACGTCATTCAACACGCCCACTAGTACCAGTAGAATTGAACATTGACTTCTGCTTCTATTTCCCTCACCCACTCTCTCACTCTTACACACCACGCCCTCCCCGCTCTCTCTCTTTCTTCTATGGTCGTTCCCTCTCTCCATCTCTTTCATCTGACTGCCCTCTCTCCGTCTCTTACATCTGACTGCCCTCTCTCCATCTCTTACATCTGACTGCCCTCTCTCCATCTCTTACATCTGACTGCCCTCTCTCCATCTCTTACATCTGACTGCCCTCTCTCCATCTCTTACATCTGACTGCCCTCTCTCCATCTCTTACATCTGACTGCCCTCTCTCCATCTCTTACATCTGACTGCCCTCTCTCCATCTCTTACATCTGACTGCCCTCTCTCCATCTCTTACATCTGACTGCCCTCTCTCCATCTCTTACATCTGACTGCCCTCTCTCCATCTCTTACATCTGACTGCCCTCTCTCCATCTCTTACATCTGACTGCCCTCTCTCCATCTCTTACATCTGACTGCCCTCTCTCCATCTCTTACATCTGACTGCCCTCTCTCCATCTCTTACATCTGACTTCCCTCTCTCCATCTCTTACATCTGACTGCCCTCTCTCCATCTCTTACATCTGACGGCCACAGTGAACGAAGAAGACACCAGGCCATCCATAATTAATGCAAATCTTCGTGTGTGTTTAAACTAAGCCCTTTCACTATGTCCTCTGGTGTTTAAGTGTTTTCACATCTAGCTAACCTTGATCTCTCTACACATGTCTGTCTGTCTTGTGATGTTTTCACATCTCTCTAACACATTTATTACTCCACATATGTCTGTCTTGTGATGTTTTCACATCTAGCTAACCTTGATCTCTCTACACATGTCTGTCTTGTGATGTTTTCACATCTAGCTAACCTTGATTTCTCTACATATGTCTGTCTTGTGATGTTTTCACATCTAGCTAACCTTGATTTCTCTACATATGTCTGTCTTGTGATGTTTTCACATCTAGCTAACCTCGATCTCTCTACACATGTCTGTCTTGTGATGTTTTCACATTTATCTAACACATTTTTCTCTCTACACATGTCTGTCTGTTTTGGGATGTTTTTTTATCTAGCTTGATCTCTCTACACACGTCTGTCTGTCTTGTGATGTTTTCACATTTATCTACCCATGGTGTCTCTACATAAGTCTGTCTGTCTTGTGATGTTTTCACATCTAGCTAACCTTGATCTCTCTACACATGTCTGTCTTGTGATGTTTTCACATCTCTCTAACACATTTATTACTCCACATATGTCTGTCTTGTGATGTTTTCACATCTAGCTAACCTTGATCTCTCTACATATGTCTGTCTGTCTTGTGATGTTTTCACATTTATCTAACAAATTTATCTCTCTACACATGTCTGTCTGTCTTGTGATGTTTTCACATCTAGCTAACCTTGATCTCTCTACACATGTCTGTCTTGTGATGTTTTCACATCTAGCTAACCTTGATCTCTCTACACATGTCTGTCTTGTGATGTTTTCACATCTCTCTAACCTTAATCTCTCTACACATGTCTGTCTTGTGATATCGAGGTAGTCCAGTGCTAGTCTTTAACTACATGATCACGTGATATCGAGGTAGTCCAGTGCTAGTCTTTAACTACATGATCACGTGATATCGAGGTAGTCCAGTGCTAGTCTTTAACTACATGATCACGTGATATCGAGGTAGTCCAGCGCTAGTCTTTAACTACATGATCACGTGATATCGAGGTAGTCCAGTGCTAGTCTTTAACTACATGATCACGTGATATCGAGGTAGTCCAGTGCTAGTCTTTAACTACATGATCACGTGATATCGAGGTAGTCCAGCGCTAGTCTTTAACTACATGATCACGTGATATCGAGGTAGTCCAGCGCTAGTCTTTAACTACATGATCACGTGATATCGAGGTAGTCCAGCGCTAGTCTTTAACTACATGATCACGTGATATCGAGGTAGTCCAGTGCTAGTCTTTAACTACATGATCACGTGATATCGAGGTAGTCCAGTGCTGGTCTTTAACTACATGATCACGTGATATCGAGGTAGTCCAGCGCTAGTCTATAACTACATGATCACGTGATATCGAGTAGTCCAGTGCTAGTCTTTAACTACATGATCACGTGATATCGAGGTAGTCCAGCGCTAGTCTTTAACTACATGATCACGTGATATCGAGGTAGTCCAGCGCTAGTCTTTAACTACATGATCACGTGATATCGAGGTAGTCCAGTGCTAGTCTTTAACTACATGATCACGTGATATCGAGGTAGTCCAGCGCTAGTCTTAACCTACATGATCACGTGATATCGAGGTAGTCCAGCGCTAGTCTTTAACTACATGTTGAGTACAACCCCTTCTGGGACCGTGATATTGATTTTTGTTTCTCAAGATGTTTGCAATTACAATAATTCTAAAGTTCCACGTGTTATATATAATAGTTTGTATTTGTTCGACTTGCTATATATAATAGTTCGTATTTGTTCGACTTGCTATATATAATCGTTAATGTTTGTTGCGTTGATCGTCTTGTAGATCGCGTATGATGTAAATAATTCTCAAATCTTAATGCCACTTACCTGAATGGTATATCCCCCCCCCCCTCCCCGGCTCAGTACTAAAATGTAACCCATCTAAACAGCATTGTACGCTGGTCAGCCATGACGACTATTTAAGTTTGTCATTTTTTTTTTTACCGACCTTCCTTCTATCCGGGACACAACGTTTCTAATTATTGAGGCGTTAGCTTTAACAATATTCATGTTGAATCTTCTTTCATCAGTCTATGTACTGTATTGCCTGACACCCCCCCCCCCATCAGCCTAAGCATGGTACTGCCTACCCACCCCCCGTCAACCCATGTAATGTACGGCCTAAAACCCCCTTCAGCCTACCTACTGAGTTACCCTGAACAACTCCGTGTCCGTGCTATCTACTGAGTTACCCTGTGCTATCTACTGAGTTACCCTGACCAACTCCGTGCTATCTACTGAGTTACCCTGAACAACTCCGTGCTATCTACTGAGTTACCCTGAACAACTCCGTGCTATCTAGTGAGTTACCCTGAACAACTCCGTGCTATCTAGTGAGTTACCCCGTGCTATCTACTGTGTTACCCCGTGCTATCTAGTGAGTTACCCTGAACAAATCCGTGCTATCTACTGAGTTACCCCGTGCTATCTACTGTGTTACCCCGTGCTATCTAGTGAGTTACCCTGAACAACTCCGTGTGAAGATTTACCGCCCTCATTTCCTGGATGTGATCGGAAAAAATTAGCTTTTATTTTTTAAAATATTTTCTTTATTTAACGATAAGTGCATTCTTTTAAAAAAAATTGTTAAAAAATGAAGTTCAAATTGAATTTCATACACTTTTTGTCATGGAATCATTTACGATGTTTCCGTTTTCCCATCGTATTGAAAAGCGAATTCTTTGTCTTGTTTAATTATTTAATTAAACTTAATGTTTGGCATAATCGATATTTGGTTGATCTTGACAAATAGGCCGCATGAAGTGCTCTGTTTGTATCATGGGTTTCTATATCATAGCTTTGTGTATCATGGGTTTCTATATCATAGCTTTGTGTATCATGGGTTTCTATATCATAGCTTTGTGTATCATGGGTTTCTATATCATAGCTTTGTGTATCATGGGTTTCTTTACCATAGCTTTGTGTATCATGGGTTTCTATATCATAGCTTTGTGTATCATGGGTTTCTATATCATAGCTTTGTGTATCATGGGTTTCTATATCATAGCTTTGTGTATCATGGGTTTCTATATCATAGCTTTGTGTATCATGGGTTTCTATATCATAGCTTTGTGTATCATGGGTTTCTATATCATAGCTTTGTGTATCATGGGTTTCTATATCATAGCTTTGTGTATCATGGGTTTCTATATCATAGCTTTGTGTATCATGGGTTTCTATATCATAGCTTTGTATATCATGGATTTATGAGAGTATCACGGTCTAAAGTCAGTATTATGACTTTATGTATAATTTGTATATTATCATCTCGTTGTATCATTGATTTACGAGAATATCATGGCCTATTGGGAATGGCTTTATGTTAGGATCTTTGACTTTGAAGAATGATGGTCGTCTCTTTGTTGTTTTTTTTTCATATCCTCATACTGATTTTCATTTGCGAATGTTAAATTTTATATATAAAGATGTAATTTTCTTCCACATTTTCAATTTAATAATGTTTTAAAATGTTATTGATTTCTTATACAAAACGTCTAATCGTGCATTTGGTAGAGGTTGTGAGTTGGCTGTGGTTCGGCTTGTGGACATTGTCTGGACTGTCCTGATGTTATTCTGTACTATCTTTTGTTAAGGTTTTGTGTATCATGACCTTGCGTATCATGACCTTGCGTATCATGACCTTGCGTATCATGACCGTGTGTATCATGACCTTGAGTTTTATGACCTCGTGTATATGACCTTATGCATCATGACCTTGTGTATCATGACCTTGCGTATCATGACCGTGTGTATCATGACCGTGTGTATCATGACCGTGTGTATCATGACCTTGCGTATCATGACCTTGCGTATCATGACCGTGTGTATCATGACCTTATGCATCATGACCTTGAGTTTCATGACCTTCCGTATTATGACCTTAAGTATCATGACCTTATGCATCATGACCTTGTGTATCATGACCAACTCTATAAGACCTAAAAACAAATGGCCTAACATGATTGATTGCCTTCTAATTGAGGAATCGGTCAGCGATCGATCACCTACATGAGCATTATGGATGTACAATAGATGGCAGTATCACGACCTGGTTTATAGCTGACAAATGTGTCCTTGGTTATATATGTATTTACATATGTATGTTAATTAGCGTCATCTTCATATTTATACTTTTATAGCGAGTATCAACAATAAACACAGTCTTATACTATTCACAGCCGTAATACTAACAACACAAAGTCGTATACTATTCACAGCCGTAATACCAAACCTATTATTGACAACAGCTCAGAGCCAAAAGTAAATCCTAAGCTGTAAGGTTTTGGTGTAGACGATCCTATCTATACGGGTGTAGGGATTAATCGATAAGCTCCCAAAGAAACAGACTGTACCGTCGACCCCCCCCCCACCCCCCCCCCCCCAAACCCCTTCTGATTATGTTCTATCATTCATCCCGAAGCAACAAAAACTAATTCTCCTGCTCGGTGTAATTAAGATGAAGCTGAGATGATAAAAACAATAGCTGGAGTTGTCCGTCTTTGTCATCTTACCGACTGACAAGTAGCTTAGTTTGTGGGGGGTCTGGTGTGGGACCGTGTGTGGGGTCTGGTGTGAGACCTTCTGTGAGACCTTGAGTGGGATATTTTGTGGGACCTTGTGTGAGACCTTTTCTGGAATTTTGTGTGCGTGTCTTTTGTGTGCGTGTCTTTAGTGTCGGTTTTTTGTGTGGTTGTGTGAGTCTTTTGTGGGGTCTTATATGAACGTTTTGTGCGGTGTCTTGTGTGTGGGTTCTTGTGTTGATGTCTTTGTTTGGCTGTCTCATGTGGTGTCTCATGTGGGGTCGTATGTGGGGTCGTATGTGGGGTCGTATGTGGGGTCACCAGAAAGACCGAACTGATCAGATAGAAGACTTGGTTGTGGTAAATGTAAGGGTTGTAAGTGTGAGGGGAATGTAAGGGTTGTAAGTGTGAGGGGAATGTAAGGGTTGTAAGTGTGAGGGGAATGTCAGTGGTGTAAGTGTGAGGGCAATGTAAGGGTTGTAAGTGTGAGGGGAATGTAAGGGTTGTAAGTGTGAGGGGAATGTCAGTGGTGTAAGTGTGAGGGCAATGTAAGGGTTGTAAGTGTGAGGAGAATGTAAGGGTTGTAAGTGTGAGGAGAATGTCAGTGGTGTAAGTGTGAGGGCAATGTAAGGGTTGTAAGTGTGAGGAGAATGTAAGGGTTGTAAGTGTGAGGTGAATGTAAAGGTTGTAAGTGTGAGGAGAATGTAAGGGTTGTAAGTGTGAGGTGAATGTAAGGGTTGTAAGTGTGAGGGGAATTTAAGGGTTGTAAGTGTGAGGAGAATGTAAGGGTTGTAAGTGTAAGGGGAATGTAAGGGTTGTAAGTGTAAGGGGAATGTAAGGGTTGTAAGTGTGAGGGGAAATTAAGAGGTGTAAGTATGAGGGGAAAGTAAGAGGTGCAAGGGTGAGGAGAATGTCAGTGGTGTAAGTATAGAATGAGAGGGTAGGATAGAAACAAATATTGTAATAAAAAATTAAGAAAAGATTTTGATCGTAAGAAAAGGAAGAGGCGGTTGATACAGAAGATGACGCGTAGGATCAGCCGGTCTATCTAGAGGAGATCGATGATATGATGGTTTTACATCATTCGAGTCTTCAGTTATTGAGTCTATGGGAATTCTATGGGAATTCTATGGGATTTCTATGAGATTTTTCTTGTCATCTGACTTTACCGATCAGCTTTTGTTATGTTAAGATGTTTATAAAACCCTGAGAGTTTAATCTTTATTCAACTTCAGGTATTTAGAAAAGATTATTTCAGATGAAAATGCCGTATTTGGGTAGATAAGGAAGAGTCCTAATAACTCGCGTTAACTGGACAACAGATATAATGTTATATAGATGTGCACACGGTATGAAGAAACGACGGACATTTCTATAAAGTGTACAATCAGTAGATACAATGTAAGAATTTGTCTAGTGTTATTGTATAGAGCTTCACGTAAATGTTCTTTCTTTGTAAATTTTCTGTATTTTATGCTGTAACATTAGCTAGTTTAGAACATATTCAAACATAATACAAACAGAAGTTTAGGTTTTTGATCAAATGGAACTGATGAAAATAAAACAATTCATTAGATATCATGAACGCATTGTCCATTATTCATAACCTTAATCTGTTTATCATATGACCCTTCCATTCATTCACATTAGCTTTTTTCTTGAACTTGCCATTATGCATATTTAATCGTTCGATATGCCGTTTATTGCGGGTTTTTGTTTTTGTTTTGTTTTTCGGAATCCGACTTTCTGATATGGTCCAACATTCTGACAAGTTCCAACATTCTGAAATGGGTCTAATATTCTGACACGGATCTAACATTTCGACATGGGTGTAACATTTCGACAAGGGTCTAAAATTCTAATATGGGTCCAATACTCTCACATGGTCTAAGATTCTGACAAGGGTCTAAAATTCTGATATGGGTCTATTATTCTGCCATTCTTACATAGGCTTTAGTTATGGTGTGTGCACCTTTTAACGGTTATATGCTGGGATTTCTTGAAACTTGTCTATGGAAACATAAACTCGACTTATTCTGCCCAAGTTGGAAAGGGTAACCTTGTTTTACTTGAGTGTACGGAGTGGATTAGAAAAAAAAACTTTTAATCCGATGGTTCCGTTAAGTTAGACCAGTACATCTGGAAGCTTTAGTTGTATCGTCTTCCTCTAATTGATTGTGTTATTACAGCCTCCGTCATGTCGTTTTACATAGATGTTTTCCCTCTCAGTTCTAGACTCTATTGATTTTGTTCGTTGAAAAAGTGCCTTTAAGGCAGGAGGGTTAATAGACCACATAAAGTGAACATATTTTGTGCCAGTGACCTCACATATGAAGAGTCATGTGGTCAGTAGCGTATGAGTCATCGCTTACTCGGGGCTCGAGTCAGGTACCCTTTAGAGCTGAGTTGACATTGTGACACAGTACAGGCCCACCCCATGAATGTATCTGAGCAGATCGTGCTAGGTACCCTTTAGAGCTGAGTTGACATTGTGACACAGAACAGACCCACCCCATGAATGTATCTGAGCAGATCATGCTAGGTACCCTTTAGAGCTGAGTTGACATTGTGACACAGTACAAGCTCACTCCATGAATGTATCTGAGCAGATCGTGTCGTGTATCTAAAGCAGAAGTTGTATTATGCATTCAAGTTTTAATTCGATTACAAAGCAACAGATAATCAATAAATAGAAAATAAAATAAATTAATCGCTGATGAAGGGAAAAAGAATTCTCTAAGAAAAATCACGTCCTGAATCCAATGCCCCAAGTTGACACTGGGGGAAAAAAAGGTCAGCTAACGTCGATGGCCGTGTCCTGGTCGACTGCAGTCAATCTAAAAACAATTAATTAACGGATCTAAAAACAGTTAATTAGGAGACAAATATTTAAATGCGCCACTTGTTTCATTCTTCTGTTGTCAATTAAAATTATTTTACATTAAAAAAAAAAACATTGCTAGGCTCTTGAAAACAAAACAACAAAACTTGTTGAACTTGAGTTGCTTGAATACAGCTTTGGTCAACTGTAGAATCCTATGACAGTAAAAAATCTTAATTGCATATCATGTGAAAACATTTATATGCTTGACCTGACTTATTCCTTTGTGGCCACTGGGGAGCTAAGGAATGCCGCCACACCTCTTCTGGTGAGCAAAGGACTGCCGCCACACCTCTCCTGGGGAGCAAAGGACTGCCGCCACACCTCTTCTGGGGAGCAAAGGGCTGCGGCCACACCTCTTCTGGTGAGCAAAGGACTGCCGCCACACCTCTCCTGGGGAGCTAAGGACTGATACCACACCTCTCCTGGGGAGCTAAGGGCTAATACCACACCTCTCCTGGGGAGCTAATGACTGCATCCACACCTCTCCTGGGGAGCTAAGGACTGCATCCACACCTCTCCATAGTACTCGGTTTTGGCTAGCTTTCTTTATCTGCGCCCATGTAAGCCCGACAGCTCTTGTCTCAACTTAACTGTTCTTCTCCAGGACTTGGCCGGCCTACTTTCCTCTTCTAAATAACAGGCAGTGTCGAGACACTTCTCCACAGATGAAGGTCAAGGTGTGGCGGCACATATTCCTTTTATTTTTTAGTTACTTTATCTTCTAGTTTTCTATTTCTTCACATTTCAGCGTAAAATATACAATGTCAAACATACTTTTAACGTAACAATGTTCTCTATATTTAAACGTGCTTGGCGAGACCTTAACACTGTTGTTATTGGAATGGTGATATAGAGGGAATGATGGAGATACTGTAAAGTGACATTGAGGAGATACTGTAAAGTGACAATGAGGTGATACTTTTTCACACAAAAACCCATCATATAACATTACACATTTTAAAATTATCTTCGTCGAATCGGTTTATTAGTAGTATATTAGGTCACTTTTGGACCGATTTTTTGGCGGAGGAGTCATGGGTGAAGGGACAATGAAATATAGCAAAATACTCGGAGGAGCTGCCGCAGCCTGGGACAATGAGATATAGTAAAATACTACGCCAACTGCCGGAGGAGTGTACGCCAACTGCCGGAGGAGCGAAGGGGGAAGGGACAATGACATATAGTAAAATACTACGCCAACTGGCGTTGGGGAAGGAGCGGAGGAGTGACGTAATCTCCGGTGACCTTGTGACGTAATCAGTGACCTTGTGGCGTAATCAGTGACCTTGTGACGAAATCAGTGACCTAGTTACGTAATTTTAATGCGTTTTTTAATGAGTTTTTTAAATTTTAATTAATTTTTGACCTAGTTACGTAATTTTAATGCGTTTTTAATGAGTTTTTAAATTTTTAATTAATTTTTATTATCGAGTTACGTAATTTAATTACTTTGATTGTATTTTTATTTTGTTTAATTTGTTTGTTTACTTGTTGTTTAATTTAATTACTTTGTTTATATTGTGTAATTTTTATTGAGTAGTTACGTGATTGGATTTTAATTTTTTAAATTTTTAAATTTTTTTAAATTTTTAAACCGGTGACCTTGTGACGTAATTAGTAACATTATGACGTAATCATTGACCTAGTTACGTAATTTTAATGCGTTTTTTAATTAGTTTTAATGAGTTTTTTTAATTTTAATTAATTTTTGACCTAGTTACGTAATTTTATTGTTTTTTAATTAATTTGATTTTAATTACTTTGTTTGTGTTTTGTTTGTTTATTTTTAATAAGTTTAATTAATTCGATTTTTTATTTATTTTGTATTTGTTTGATATTAACTTTTTAATTATTTTTATTTTGTTTATTTTTAATTTAATTATTTTATTTTTAATAAGTTTAATTAATTTGATTTTTATTTATTTTGTATCTAGTTACGTAATTTTAATTTTATTTTATAATTAGTTTGAATTTTTATTGACTAGTTATGTAATTTAATTACTTTGATTGTTTAATTAGTTTGTTTACTTGTTGTTTAATTTAATTACTTTGTTTATATTGTGTAATTTTTATTAACGAGTTACGTAATTTGCTTATTTGTTTGAAATTCATTTTAATTAATTTGATTTTAATTACTTTGTTTAATTTATTTATTTGATATATTTCTTTTCTTTGTTGTTTAATGTTGCTTATTTATTTGAATGTATGTATGTTTTAAATTCTCCCCTACAACGAACGTGTACAAAAAACAGGTTAAATTCTCCACCACAACGAACGTTACAAACATAGAACATCCATTAAAGATAACGATCAGCCACAGCTGTTACGTATCGACCCGCCCGCGAAGTTTTCTCACCGCTGCCCGTTTTAATGGGAATGTATTGATCGCAGCCGCTGGCCCATCACAGCATGATGTCCCACCTAATTAAATTTTTTTGTTATGCTTCACCGAGTTACCCCCGCTCGGTTGACGGGTTATGGTAATTAACGACATACATTAAGTAGCTTTCCGCGAAGCACTTAGGTCATTATGCAACAGCTGTTGTGCGACAGCTGGTGCTGTAATTAGGCCGTTCAACCGGATAAATGACCGCGAAAATTGTGTTCTAATCACTTCAACTTCGGACTTCAAATCAAGCGTCACCGCGACTTATCCAGCCTGCGACCTCTGTTGACTCCTGAGACTAAACCCACGCCAGCTTTACCAACCATCACATCCACCTAACCCTATACGGACCACATCTTTTGTGCGTGTTTATTCTATTAAAGGTAAGGTTAATATTACTTTTTGTTTTAAGGGAGCTAACCCCATTAAAATACCCTTTAAATAAATAAGTATCTAAATAAGTATTCATATGTATTCGTTTTAGTGTACAACCGACCCTACGAGACAGACTAACCATCGACCGAACCTATTGAGCTACCTACCCATCCCCGAGGCACCCACTGAACCAAACGTTCCAGCTACATCCAACTACACCATTTCGGATCTCCACACACAGCTAACTTCACGTTCAGCTTACGCGTTCAAACCCATAGGTACGTTCATTTTTAATTTTGTTTTAAGTATGATTTTTGTTTCATGCATTTTATTTTATGTATTTATTTTTATTCTACAGCCAGTGACCTACCCAGTCATCCAACTACTAGACACTTCGTCAATAATGCAAACCGCCCAGTCTACCACCCATCCAGCCATGAGCCGTAACAAGTGTGACATATGCAACCGTGTGTTCACCCGCAAAGACGGTTTGACAAGACATCACGACTCTGTTCACCGCCGACAAGGACATCTCTGTACAACATGCGGGAATCTATTTACACGACTTGACAATTTAACAAGACATTGTAAAACAACACACACCAACCAAACATCACCGACCGACACCCCATCAGCAACCGATAGACAAACTCCACAACCACTATACGTGACCGACAGACAAACCATGCAACCCCTAGCAGCGATCCAAACAACTCGTACCATGACCAACACTATTCCATTAAAGCGACATACGATGTATGACGACATAGCAAACAACAAACGCGTAAAGACTAACAACGACAGTAACGTTAATTCACACACCACTATTTTTCCTGTAGACGACCTACCCATGATACGTTATACATGTGACATATGTGAGCATGCATTCACCTGCAAACATGGTTTGAAACGACATCACGATACGGCACACAGACGACGAAGACATACATGTAGAGAATGTTTGCAAGAATTTACAAGAAAATATAATTTAACGAACCACTATAAAATACCACACACCATCAAAACATCACCAGACGACACATCAGCGACCGACACGAATATCCCATAGGATGACTTCTCACAGACATCTCCTTACACCCAACACAGAAACTCACTTTCTTACTTTTATATTAAAAGACAAGTAGACACAATGTGACATCTCCCCTAGACTGTAGACCGATGGGGTTGTTTTTATTCAATAAAAATTTATTATATATGGTCTTTTGTGATTTTTTAATGTGTTATTGTTTTGTTACTTGTCCCTGAAAGTTATGTAACTCGGTATCCTGTATAAGAGGTATGACTGGAATCAAAATCACGGGAGAGAACGTGACGTACATCGCGATATTTGAAAACAGGGCGATGTTTAACCTCAACCAAAAAAGACAATGAACCTAGAAGGAAGACGAATATATATCTTAGTCTTGCAGCAGATTACCTTCCCATGTTCACTTTAGTATTACAGTTTTCATCAAACTTCTTTTTGACTTGAACTTCGTTAATTTTTAAGAAAGTTTACTTATACATAATACATTACGTCTAATGACAATTTTTTATTTTTACCACTCAATGTATTTTCTTTTTCTATATCTTACATTGTCATCTTAATTTTTTGATCACCTTAGTAAAAATTTGCTTAAGATTATAAACTTCAAGTTTTAAAAAACAACAACGTTATAGTACGTCGTGTCAAATGACACACCGTTTAAAATGTCTACATTTAAAGTTCACCAAAATAATGACGTAAAATCTAAATATGATATGACGTTAGCATACATATCATTCAACCTAATCACTCTAAAGTACAAATCAATAATTTTTATTGATTAAGGGGCTGGGTGAGTTATTTTTATTCGGGTGCCCAGGGAAGGTTTGGAGTTGGTTGGGACAGATTTTATACACGAGTCGGTGACGTTTTCACCGAGGCAGGGTTCGAATCTAGACCATGCATGTTTTGGAATTGTTAGGGAGAGTTAAACTAAGGTTGGTGAAGTTTTCACCGAGGTTGGTTTTGAACTCGGAACATTCATGTTTTGGAATCGGTAGGTGTAGAGTCCATACTAGGGTCGGGGAGTTTTGCTAACACTGAGGCAGGTTGCAAAGTTGGCACATGCATGTTTAGGAATTGATGGTAGCCGAGTTCATACTAGTGTCGGTGAAGGTTGGTTTTGATCTCGGAACATGTATGTTTTGAAATTGTTGGTAACCGAGTTCATACTAGGGTCAGAGGAGTTTTTGTTAACACCGAGGCAGGTTGCAAAGTTGGTACATGCATGTTTAGGAATTGTTGGTAGCCGAGTTCATACTAGTGTCGGTGAAGGTTGGTTTTGAACTCGGAGCATGCATGTTTTGAAATTGTTGGTAACCGAGTTCAGACTAGGGACGGGGGTGTTTTCACCGAGGCAGGTTACAAAGTTCGTATATGCATCATTGGAATTGTTAGGTAGAGTTAAACTAAGGTCGGTGAAGTTTTCACCGATGTAGGTTACAAAGTTGGTACATGGATGTTTAGGAATTGATGGCAGTCGAGTTCATACTAGGGTCGGGGAATTTTGTTAGCACTGAGGCAGGTTGGAAAGTTGTTACATGCATGTTTGGGAATTGTTGGTAGCCGAGTTCATACTAGTGTCGGTGAAGGTTGGTTTTGAACTCGGAACATGCATGTTTGGGAATTGTTGGTAGCCGAGTTCATACTAGTGTCGGTGAAGGTTGGTTTTGAACTCGGAACATGCATGTTTTGGAATTGTTGGTAGCCGAGTTCATACTAGTGTCGGTGAAGGTTGGTTTTGAACTCGGAACATGCATGTTTTGGAATCGGTAGGTGTAGAGTCCATACTAAGGTCGGTGAAGTTTTCACCGATGGTGGTTTCAAAGTTAGTACAGGCATGTTTTGGAAGTGTTAGGGGCCGAGTTCATAGTAGTGTCGGTGAAGGTTGGTTTTGAACTCGGAACATGCATGTTTTGAAATTGTTGGTAACCGAGTTCATACTAGGGACGGGGGCGAGGGCGGCGGACAAAGTTGTCGATGTAGGTAGGGTGCAAGAGATATTCAACGAGGAGTGGTGTCTACAAGTTATGTATCCCAGTCTGTTGGAGTGGTTTCTAGGGGGTTGTGATATTAGTTGAATAAATATTTGTCTGTAGGATTGTCATACAGCCTTTGTCTCTTAAATGGAATAGGTATAGTGCGGGTAGTAGTAGTAGTAGTACGGTCTGTTTATCTAACGGTTGGTATTGAGGTTAGTGTGATGACGCAAGGTTGGATGGGAGAAGGGGAACGGGGTTGCGGACAAAGGGAAGGGGAAGGGCGAATAGTGATAAAAATAACTCACCCAGCCCCTTAATCAATAAAAATTATTGATTTGTACTTTAGAGTGATTAGGTTGAATGATATGTATGCTAACGTCATATCATATTTAGATTTTACGTCATTATTTTGGTGAACTTTAAATGTAGACATTTTAAACGGTGTGTCATTTGACACGACGTACTATAACGTTGTTGTTTTTTAAAACTTGAAGTTTATAATCTTAAGCAAATTTTTACTAAGGTGATCAAAAAATTAAGATGACAATGTAAGATATAGAAAAAGAAAATACATTGAGTGGTAAAAATAAAAAATTGTCATTAGACGTAATGTATTATGTATAAGTAAACTTTCTTAAAAATTAACGAAGTTCAAGTCAAAAAGAAGTTTGATGAAAACTGTAATACTAAAGTGAACATGGGAAGGTAATCTGCTGCAAGACTAAGATATATATTCGTCTTCCTTCTAGGTTCATTGTCTTTTTTGGTTGAGGTTAAACATCGCCCTGTTTTCAAATATCGCGATGTACGTCACGTTCTCTCCCGTGATTTTGATTCCAGTCATACCTCTTATACAGGATACCGAGTTACATAACTTTCAGGGACAAGTAACAAAACAATAACACATTAAAAAATCACAAAAGACCATATAATAAATTTTTATTGAATAAAAACAACCCCATCGGTCTACAGTCTAGGGGAGATGTCACATTGTGTCTACTTGTCTTTTAATATAAAAGTAAGAAAGTGAGTTTCTGTGTTGGGTGTAAGGAGATGTCTGTGAGAAGTCATCCTATGGGATATTCGTGTCGGTCGCTGATGTGTCGTCTGGTGATGTTTTGATGGTGTGTGGTATTTTATAGTGGTTCGTTAAATTATATTTTCTTGTAAATTCTTGCAAACATTCTCTACATGTATGTCTTCGTCGTCTGTGTGCCGTATCGTGATGTCGTTTCAAACCATGTTTGCAGGTGAATGCATGCTCACATATGTCACATGTATAACGTATCATGGGTAGGTCGTCTACAGGAAAAATAGTGGTGTGTGAATTAACGTTACTGTCGTTGTTAGTCTTTACGCGTTTGTTGTTTGCTATGTCGTCATACATCGTATGTCGCTTTAATGGAATAGTGTTGGTCATGGTACGAGTTGTTTGGATCGCTGCTAGGGGTTGCATGGTTTGTCTGTCGGTCACGTATAGTGGTTGTGGAGTTTGTCTATCGGTTGCTGATGGGGTGTCGGTCGGTGATGTTTGGTTGGTGTGTGTTGTTTTACAATGTCTTGTTAAATTGTCAAGTCGTGTAAATAGATTCCCGCATGTTGTACAGAGATGTCCTTGTCGGCGGTGAACAGAGTCGTGATGTCTTGTCAAACCGTCTTTGCGGGTGAACACACGGTTGCATATGTCACACTTGTTACGGCTCATGGCTGGATGGGTGGTAGACTGGGCGGTTTGCATTATTGACGAAGTGTCTAGTAGTTGGATGACTGGGTAGGTCACTGGCTGTAGAATAAAAATAAATACATAAAATAAAATGCATGAAACAAAAATCATACTTAAAACAAAATTAAAAATGAACGTACCTATGGGTTTGAACGCGTAAGCTGAACGTGAAGTTAGCTGTGTGTGGAGATCCGAAATGGTGTAGTTGGATGTAGCTGGAACGTTTGGTTCAGTGGGTGCCTCGGGGATGGGTAGGTAGCTCAATAGGTTTGGTCGATGGTTAGTCTGTCTCGTAGGGTCGGTTGTACACTAAAACGAATACATATGAATACTTATTTAGATACTTATTTATTTAAAGGGTATTTTAATGGGGTTAGCTCCCTTAAAACAAAAAGTAATATTAACCTTACCTTTAATAGAATAAACACGCACAAAAGATGTGGTCCGTATAGGGTTAGGTGGATGTGATGGTTGGTAAAGCTGGCGTGGGTTTAGTCTCAGGAGTCAACAGAGGTCGCAGGCTGGATAAGTCGCGGTGACGCTTGATTTGAAGTCCGAAGTTGAAGTGATTAGAACACAATTTTCGCGGTCATTTATCCGGTTGAACGGCCTAATTACAGCACCAGCTGTCGCACAACAGCTGTTGCATAATGACCTAAGTGCTTCGCGGAAAGCTACTTAATGTATGTCGTTAATTACCATAACCCGTCAACCGAGCGGGGGTAACTCGGTGAAGCATAACAAAAAAATTTAATTAGGTGGGACATCATGCTGTGATGGGCCAGCGGCTGCGATCAATACATTCCCATTAAAACGGGCAGCGGTGAGAAAACTTCGCGGGCGGGTCGATACGTAACAGCTGTGGCTGATCGTTATCTTTAATGGATGTTCTATGTTTGTAACGTTCGTTGTGGTGGAGAATTTAACCTGTTTTTTGTACACGTTCGTTGTAGGGGAGAATTTAAAACATACATACATTCAAATAAATAAGCAACATTAAACAACAAAGAAAAGAAATATATCAAATAAATAAATTAAACAAAGTAATTAAAATCAAATTAATTAAAATGAATTTCAAACAAATAAGCAAATTACGTAACTCGTTAATAAAAATTACACAATATAAACAAAGTAATTAAATTAAACAACAAGTAAACAAACTAATTAAACAATCAAAGTAATTAAATTACATAACTAGTCAATAAAAATTCAAACTAATTATAAAATAAAATTAAAATTACGTAACTAGATACAAAATAAATAAAAATCAAATTAATTAAACTTATTAAAAATAAAATAATTAAATTAAAAATAAACAAAATAAAAATAATTAAAAAGTTAATATCAAACAAATACAAAATAAATAAAAAATCGAATTAATTAAACTTATTAAAAATAAACAAACAAAACACAAACAAAGTAATTAAAATCAAATTAATTAAAAAACAATAAAATTACGTAACTAGGTCAAAAATTAATTAAAATTAAAAAAACTCATTAAAACTAATTAAAAAACGCATTAAAATTACGTAACTAGGTCAATGATTACGTCATAATGTTACTAATTACGTCACAAGGTCACCGGTTTAAAAATTTAAAAAAATTTAAAAATTTAAAAAATTAAAATCCAATCACGTAACTACTCAATAAAAATTACACAATATAAACAAAGTAATTAAATTAAACAACAAGTAAACAAACAAATTAAACAAAATAAAAATACAATCAAAGTAATTAAATTACGTAACTCGATAATAAAAATTAATTAAAAATTTAAAAACTCATTAAAAACGCATTAAAATTACGTAACTAGGTCAAAAATTAATTAAAATTTAAAAAACTCATTAAAAAACGCATTAAAATTACGTAACTAGGTCACTGATTTCGTCACAAGGTCACTGATTACGCCACAAGGTCACTGATTACGTCACAAGGTCACCGGAGATTACGTCACTCCTCCGCTCCTCCCCCAACGCCAGTTGGCGTAGTATTTTACTATATGTCATTGTCCCTTCCCCCTTCGCTCCTCCGGCAGTTGGCGTACACTCCTCCGGCAGTTGGCGTAGTATTTTACTATATCTCATTGTCCCAGGCTGCGGCAGCTCCTCCGAGTATTTTGCTATATTTCATTGTCCCTTCACCCATGACTCCTCCGCCAAAAAATCGGTCCAAAAGTGACCTAATATACTACTTTTATTCAATGAGGTTTTTTTTTTATCTGAATCGTTTTCATCCGTGATACGCAGCACATTTAAGCAGCGTAGATTGCTTTTTTTTAAATTAAGTAATTGAGAGGGGGAATGACGATCTGTATATCGTGTGTTCCTCAACTGCTGTAGGGAACCTCGGCTTGAAATAAACTCTCTCAACAAAAGGGAACATTTAATACAGTCACCACAAAGAGAATAAAGAGCTCTATACAAACTTGGGTAAGATAGATAGGGCCTTATGTTTGTTTTCTCGGCTGTTCTATGATGGCTAGACATGAAAGATCAGATACCCGTTTTAGGGACCTTATGGTTAATACAATGTCAAAAGATTTATTCTAGCTTATAAGCATACACATATCCAAATATTCTAGGAATATTTTTTACAATGATTTGTCACACAATATTTTAATTAGGCCTACACAAAACTATGGTTCTCAAAAGTTTTTTTAAAAAAAATGTTTTTTATTTACTATCAAAGTCAATAGTTAGATCACTTGGCTGGTAATATGACTGATGTCTTAGAGATGACTTCATGTGTAGATCACTTGGTGGTATTATGGATGATCTCAGAGAGATGTCATCAAAATATCTCATGGTAAAAATAGTTCAAACATTTCACATGGTCAACTTGTTTAAAGTAAATATGATATATCCATAATTTTAGAAAATCCTTTTTAAAAAATTGAAATTTGCATACACCTATTGACATTCTAAAATATTATCTGTTTATTACATTTGATTTGATTTATTAACTCAACATCTCGATAAACTGCGTGGTGTTTCGTGTGTGATGTAAGAGACCCCCTCCACCTTCACTCACACGCATCCACATACGTAAAACATCTGTATAAATCAGACATCATTTACTCACACTCTGTCTTAAGGGTATCGCGTTTCATTTTCCGTACGCCGAATAAAAAATGTAAAACAATCCCTAATATACAATCAACAATGTATTTTGTATTATTCAAGAATATATACGTAGATGTGGATACAATGCTTGCTTTTACATATGCCGCATAAAACTTGCAAGGGATGGTTGATGAAATGATAACACAAAGCTACAAAACTTTATTATTTTGATGTGATCATGACTGAAATAGTGTTCATCGTGTAAAACAATCGGCTTATAAGGTATACAACATCACAGCATGTAATATTCGAGTATAAAAGAACTGGGTATCAGAAAGCGTTCTTTGCAACTACCCCTAGACTAAAGTCTTGTGTTAAATCAGGTTGTCTGTTTGTTTAATGATGAATCGTCTGTCACAGTTTAAAAACACGGATCGGAAAAAGAATTTTAAGTAGCAATACACAAGTAATGCATCATTCGACATGACTTAAGCTAACTCTATGCTGACGGATAGACCAGATAGATCTCTATAGATTTCACCAGAAGTAACTCTATGTACGTGTGTGTATGTGTATGGGCTGTGACGAACAGTATAAAAAATTTTGTTTGGGGAAATTAAAGCAGTTTTTCCCCTTGTATTCCTAACTTCAAAATGTATTAGATCTACAGGCATACAGCTCTAAAACATACAGCCATATAGCTCTAGTATATACAGGCATACAGCTCTAACATCTACAGCCATGTAACACTGAAAGCTACAGCCATACAGCTCTAACATCTACAGCCATGTAACACTGAAAGCTACAGCCATATAACATTGAGACCTATTGTATTGTGTTAACCTATGTGGAAGTGGGCTAGTGTTGTAGACCACTAGTCATGAATTAAAAACCCCTGCAAATTTAAACGGTCAAGATTAAACTCAACAGGCTGCTTGGTCTACTGATCATGCTATACGAGTTACACATTTATTTTTAAACATTTGAATTGAATGCAGTGAGGTGTGTCACAATGATCCTTGTGTATATCTGTTGTTTCAAAAATAATCTGATGGTTATCTGTTAATGTCCTAATGTCTCTGTATTTATCGGTTATGTCCTAATGATTCTGATGTAATCTGTTATTGTCCCTATGTTTCTGATGGTTATATGTTATTGTTATTTTTCAATTGTTTCTGATGTAATTCTGATGTAATGCCCTGTTTTTGATGTGTATCTGTTAATGTTTTAATGTTTTTGATGTATGGACATTTTGTTTTTACAAATACTCAACATCACTCATTAAATGACTCACAGCTAAGTCTTGTACTGAAACATCTGAACACATTAAGTCTTGTACTGAAATATCTGAACACATTAAATCTTGTACTGAAACATCTGAACACATTAAGTCTTGTACTGAAACATCTGAACACATTAAGTCTTGTACTGAAACATCTGAACACATTAAGTCTACCTTGTACTGAAACATCTGAACACATTAAGTCTTGCTTGTACTAAAACATCTGAACACATTAAGTCTTACTTGTACTAAAACATCTGAACACATTAAGTCTTGTACTGAAACATCTGAACACATTAAGTCTAGCTTGTACTGAAACATCTGAACACATTAAGTCTAGCTTGTACTGAAACATCTGAACACATTAAGTCTTGCTTGTACTGAAACATCTGAATACATTAAGTCTTGTACTGAAACATTTGAGCACATTAAGTCTTGCTTGTACTAAAACATCTGAACACAATAAGTCTTGCTTGTACTGAAGCAGACTAAGACACAAACAGACATTGTTATTAATGTGCCGCTCTACGATTAACACTCATCAATTCTCCAATGTTACTAGCCCTGTAATTTGATCAAATTGGCGCACATAAAAACGAGCGTTACACATGAATCTCCTATCGATTGTAAGGTTACATTGGTCAGTAGATTGGTAAGCTGAACTAAAGGGGGCGGAGCTAAAACACGACCTGAATTAACACTAACAGTCTGGATGTGGCGGAGAGGGGGGGGCGTTTACATTGGGATTAATGTGTTAATGCTCAGGTTAAACGCTGATGGTTTAACTCGCGTCAGTTCAACACCAAAGGTGTACACATGAGATAAAATCACGAAGCATTTGATGTTAAACAGTTGAACAGTTGAACCCACACAACCCATCTGGTTGCATGTACGACCAGTGTGTTGAACAACTTAACCCCCGTCTGGTGCTGGACTTGCTGCTGGTAGACCCGGGGTACCAGGGGGGTGCAGCTGGTGAACAAATGTTTTCTTGCACCCTCCGCTGGTGCGTGTGCATGGTGAGTACAGGTAGGGGGGGGTGGGGGCTGACTCAACAGATGGTGTACGGCATTGTTAGTCACGTGATACATGACATGGTAGGTGTTATACAATGTCAGTCATGTAGGACAGTATACAATGTCAGTCATATAGGACGGTATACAATGTCAGACATATAGGACGTTATACAATGTCAGTCATATATGACGGTAGATAATGTCAGTCATATAGGACGGTATACAATGTCAGTCATATAGGACGGTATACAATGTCAGTCATATAGGACGGTAGACAATGTCAGTCATATAGGACGGTAGACAATGTCAGTCATATAGGACAGTATACAATGTCAGTCATATAGGACGGTAGATAATGTCAGTCATATAGGACGGTAGATAATGTCAGTCATATAGGACGGTAGATAATGTCAGTCATATAGGAAGGTGGTTAATGTCAGTTATTTGGAACAGTAGACAATGTCAGTTAAATTGCATACAAGACAGTGATGTCAGTGATATTAAACACTAGACAGTGATGTCAGTGATGTAAAACACTGACGGTTTGAAGCCAGTCATAAAGAAATCAACAAGATAACGCCAGATGTTGAGGCAATCATTTTAGTCTGTTTGTTTCTTTTTGTTCCGTCATTTTACTCGCTTTAACTCGGGGCGAAATATCAAAATCAATAAATCTGATTGGGTTAACTTGCTTTCATGCGATACATCGGGCTGGCTGGGACTACCCTAAACATTAATGGAGATCCAATAACGCGAGATCATCTTCAAATGGAAATTCAAGTCACTGTCAGCTGTAGTTTTCTATGAGATACCGGGTCTTTCAGTGTAAGTTTTTAAAGTAGGTAGGATTATCAGCTTACTCGGATTATCTGTGTGGACTAATATATATAGTCGGTCTGTCAGTGTAGTCGGATTATCAGTCTAGTTTTCATAAAAGACCCAGACATAAGAACCCCGACAAAAGGACCCGACAAAATGACCCAGAGAAAAGGACACAGACAATAGGACCCAGACAAAAACACCTAGAATAAATGACCAAGACAAAAGGACCCAGACAAAATTACGCAGATAAAAGGACACAGACAAAAGGACCAGACAAAAGGACCCAGACAAAAGGACCCAGACAAAATTAACCATACAAAAGAACCAATTATCAGTAAGTTTGACATATCTGAAACAAAACACAGACATGTTCTGGACTACGAATCGTGTCAATATATTCAGTCTTGTGTCACTTAATGAAGGGGTGGGATACAATGCGAAACCGTTAACCAATAGGCTACCTAAAACACGTCAAACTTAATGCTACACATCTGTTATTCAGTGTTTCTTCCAGACTTTTTTCTCCGGGGGGGGGGCACTTGAAATCTTCGGGGGGGGGGGCGGTAAACTTTCTTCGGGGGGTGGGGGCGGACACTGTTAAAAGTATATATTTTCTATATAAAATATATAAATTTCATTTCGTTCGGGGGGGGGGGGGGCGGTAAAAAATTTTCGGGGGAGCTTTGCCCCCCCGAAGAGATGCCTGGAAGAAACTCTGCTGTTATTGACCAATCGCCCCCTACTTCAGAGGCGTAGCGAGTTGGGGAGAGGGGACGCCATAATGGGTTGGAGAAACAAATCAAAAGTTTGAGGGGGGGGGGTGCAAATCAAAAGTTCGAGAGGGGGTGCAAATCGAAAGTTTGTCCCCGGGCGCCGGGTAGGGTCGCTACGCCTCTGCCCTACTGATCTGATATGCTTGTAATAAAGTATTTTCCTTGCATCTAAAGAACAAGTAAGCTGATAGTGAAGGAAATGTTTTAATTCAATATTTCATTTTACTTAGATATTTAGTTGCTGTGAGGAAAAGAAATACAAATAATTGGTTGATGTTTATCATCTCGTTTTGTTCCCAATCACTTTTAAGGAAAAACAGAGGAATAATGTACTTGTACAGTTGTACCGGGAGTTTAATGTTCAATGGTTTGTGTATTGTGGACGTTCATTAATTATTGGATAATTTAAAGTTCTTATATACATGTGTGCTCATCAGGAAGTTTTATACAACAGTTTTTGTTTTAGAATATTTACAATATCAGGTGTATACGCCAGTACAAGAAACTTTACCGCTGAACATCTAACCTGGGTTCTAGTACAAGAAACGTTACCGCTGAACATCTAACCTGGGTGCTAGTACAAGAAACTTTACCGCTGAACATCTAGCCTGGGTGCTAGTACAAGAAACTTTACCGCTGAACTTCTAACCTGGGTGCTAGTACAAGAAACGTTACCGCTGAACATCTAACCTGGGTGCTAGTACAAGAAACGTTACCGCTGAACATCTAACCTGGGTTCTAGTACAAGAAACTTTACCACTGAACATCTAACCTGGGTTCTAGTACAAGAAACGTTACCGCTGAACATCTAACCTGGGTTCTAGTACAAGAAACTTTACCACTGAACATCTAACCTGGGTTCTAGTACAAGAAACGTTACCACTGAACATCTAACCTGGGTGCTAGTACAAGAAACTTTACCGCTGAACATCTAACCTGGGTGCTAGTACAAGAAACTTTACCACTGAACATCTAACCTGGGTGCTAGTACAAGAAACTTTACCACTGAACATCTAACCTGGGTGCTAGTACAAGAAACTTTACCACTGAACATCTAACCTGGGTTCTAGTACAAGAAACTTTACCACTGAACATCTAACCTGGGTTCTAGTACAAGAAACGTTACCACTGAACATCTAACCTGGGTGCTAGTACAAGAAACGTTACCGCTGAACATCTAACCTGGGTGCTAGTACAAGAAACTTTACCGCTGAACATCTAACCTGGGTGCTAGTACAAGAAACTTTACCACTGAACATCTAACCTGGGTGCTAGTACAAGAAACTTTACCACTGAACATCTAACCTGGGTTCTAGTACAAGAAACGTTACCACTGAACATCTAACCTGGGTGCTAGTACAAGAAATGTTACCGCTGAACATCTAACCTGGGTGCTAGTACAAGAAACTTTACCGCTGAACATCTAACCTGGGTGCTAGTACAAGAAACTTTACCGCTGAACATCTAACCTGGGTGCTAGTACAAGAAACTTTACCGCTGAACATCTAACCTGAGTGCTAGTACAAGAAACTTTACCGCTGAACATCTAACCTGGGTGCTAGTACAAGACACTTTACCACTGAACATCTAACCTGGGTGCTAGTACAAGAAACTTTACCGCTGAACATCTAACCTGGGTGCTAGTACAAGAAACTTTACCGCTGAACATCTAACCTGGGTGCTAGTACAAGAAACTTTACCGCTGAACATCTAACCTGGGTGCTAGTACAAGAAACTTTACCACTGAACATCTAACCTGGGTGCTAGTACAAGAAACTTTACCGCTGAACATCTAACCTGGGTGCTAGTACAAGAAACTTTACCACTGAACATCTAACCTGGGTTCTAGTACAAGAAACGTTACCACTGAACATCTAACCTGGGTTCTAGTACAAGAAACTTTACCACTGAACATCTAACCTGGGTTCTAGTACAAGAAACTTTACCACTGAACATCTAACCTGGGTTCTAGTACAAGAAACGTTACCGCTGAACATCTAACCTGAGTGCTAGTACAAGAAACTTTACCGCTGAACATCTAACCTGGGTGCTAGTACAAGACACTTTACCACTGAACATCTAACCTGGGTGCTAGTACAAGAAACTTTACCGCTGAACATCTAACCTGGGTGCTAGTACAAGAAACTTTACCACTGAACATCTAACCTGGGTGCTAGTACAAGAAACTTTACCGCTGAACATCTAACCTGGGTGCTAGTACAAGAAACTTTACCACTGAACATCTAACCTGGGTGCTAGTACAAGAAACTTTACCGCTGAACATCTAACCTGGGTGCTAGTACAAGAAACTTTACCACTGAACATCTAACCTGGGTTCTAGTACAAGAAACGTTACCACTGAACATCTAACCTGGGTTCAAGTACAAGAAACTTTACCACTGAACATCTAACCTGGGTGCTAGTACAAGAAACTTTACCGCTGAACATCTAACCTGGGTGCTAGTACAAGAAACTTTACCGCTGAACATCTAACCTGGGTGCTAGTACAAGAAACTTTACCGCTGAACATCTAACCTGGGTGCTAGTACAAGAAACTTTACCACTGAACATCTAACCTGGGTGCTAGTACAAGAAACTTTACCGCTGAACATCTAACCTGGGTGCTAGTACAAGAAACTTTACCACTGAACATCTAACCTGGGTTCTAGTACAAGAAACGTTACCACTGAACATCTAACCTGGGTTCTAGTACAAGAAACTTTACCACTGAACATCTAACCTGGGTTCTAGTACAAGAAACTTTACCACTGAACATCTAACCTGGGTTCTAGTACAAGAAACGTTACCGCTGAACATCTAACCTGAGTGCTAGTACAAGAAACTTTACCGCTGAACATCTAACCTGGGTGCTAGTACAAGACACTTTACCACTGAACATCTAACCTGGGTGCTAGTACAAGAAACTTTACCGCTGAACATCTAACCTGGGTGCTAGTACAAGAAACTTTACCACTGAACATCTAACCTGGGTGCTAGTACAAGAAACTTTACCGCTGAACATCTAACCTGGGTGCTAGTACAAGAAACTTTACCACTGAACATCTAACCTGGGTGCTAGTACAAGAAACTTTACCGCTGAACATCTAACCTGGGTGCTAGTACAAGAAACTTTACCACTGAACATCTAACCTGGGTTCTAGTACAAGAAACGTTACCACTGAACATCTAACCTGGGTTCTAGTCCAAGAAACTTTACCACTGAACATCTAACCTGGGTTCTAGTACAAGAAACTTTACCACTGAACATCTAACCTGGGTTCTAGTACAAGAAACTTTACCGCTGAACATCTAACCTGGGTTCTAGTACAAGAAACGTTACCACTGAACATCTAACCTGGGTGCTAGTACAAGAAACTTTACCACTGAACATCTAACCTGGGTGCTAGTACAAGAAACTTTACCACTGAACATCTAACCTGGGTTCTAGTACAAGAAACTTTACCACTGAACATCTAACCTGGGTGCTAGTACAAGAAACTTTACCGCTGAACATCTAACCTGGGTGCTAGTACAAGAAACTTTACCACTGAACATCTAACCTGGGTTCTAGTACAAGAAACGTTACCACTGAACATCTAACCTGGGTGCTAGTACAAGAAACTGTACCACTGAACATCTAACCTGGGTTCTAGTACAAGAAACGTTACCACTGAACATCTAACCTGGGTGCTAGTACAAGAAACTTTACCACTGAACATCTAACCTGGGTGCTAGTACAAGAAACGTTACCACTGAACATCTAACCTGGGTGCTAGTACAAGAAACTTTACCACTGAACATCTAACCTGGGTGCTAGTACAAGAAACTTTACCACTGAACATCTAACCTGGGTTCTAGTACAAGAAACTTTACCACTGAACATCTAACCTGGGTTCTAGTACAAGAAACTTTACCACTGAACATCTAACCTGGGTGCTAGTACAAGAAACTTTACCACTGAACTTCTAACCTGGGTTCTAGTACAAGAAACTTTACCGCTGAACATCTAACCTGGATTCTAGTACAAGAAACGTTACCGCTGAACATCTAACCTGGGTGCTAGTACAAGAAACGTTACCGCTGAACATCTAACCTGGGTTCTAGTACAAGAAACTTTACCGCTGAACATCTAACCTGGGTGCTAGTACAAGAAACGTTACCGCTGAACATCTAACCTGGGTTCTAGTACAAGAAACTTTACCGCTGAACATCTAACCTGGGTGCTAGTACAAGAAACTTTACCACTGAACATCTAACCTGGGTGCTAGTACAAGAAACTTTACCACTGAACATCTAACCTGGGTTCTAGTACAAGAAACTTTACCGCTGAACATCTAACCTGGGTTCTAGTACAAGAAACGTTACCGCTGAACATCTAACCTGGGTGCTAGTACAAGAAACTTTACCACTGAACATCTAACCTGGGTGCTAGTACAAGAAACTTTACCGCTGAACATCTAACCTGGGTGCTAGTACAAGAAACGTTACCGCTGAACATCTAACCTGGGTTCTAGTACAAGAAACTTTACCGCTGAACATCTAACCTGGGTTCTAGTACAAGAAACTTTACCGCTGAACATTAACCTGGGTTCTAGTACAAGAAACTTTACCGCTGAACATCTAACCTGTGTTCTAGTACAAGAAACTTTACCGCTGAACATCTAACCTGGGTTCTAGTACAAGAAACTTTACCGCTGAACATCTAACCTGGGTTCTAGTACAAGAAACTTTACCGCTGAACATCTAACCTGGGTTCTAGTACAAGAAACTTTACCACTGAACATCTAACCTGGGTGCTAGTACAAGAAACTTTACCGCTGAACATCTAACCTGTGTTCTAGTACAAGAAACTTTACCGCTGAACATCTAACCTGGGTTCTAGTACAAGAAACTTTACCGCTGAACATCTAACCTGGGTTCTAGTACAAGAAACTTTACCGCTGAACATCTAACCTGGGTTCTAGTACAAGAAACTTTACCACTGAACATCTAACCTGGGTGCTAGTACAAGAAACTTTACCGCTGAACATCTAACCTGGGTTCTAGTACAAGAAACTTTACCACTGAACATCTAGCCTGGGTTCTAGTACAAGAAACTTTACCGCTGAACATCTAACCTGGGTTCTAGTACAAGAAACTTTACCACTGAACATCTAGCCTGGGTGATGCTCGAGACTGCAATAGAACATCACATAAATAACATATTGAAGCACATGACTTTTGGCAGTCAACACGTTATAAACCACACATGACTTTTGGCAGTCAACACGTTATAAACCACACATGACTTTTGGCAGTCAACACGTTATAAACCACACATGACTTTTGGCAGTCAACACGTTATAAACCACACATGACTTTTGGCAGTCAATACGTTATAAACCACACATGACTTTTGGCAGTCAACACGTTATAAACCACTCATGCCTTTTGGCAGTCAATACGTTATAAACCACTCATGCCTTTTGGCAGTCAATACGTTATAAACCACTCATGCCTTTTGGCAGTCAATACGTTATAAACCACACATGACTTTTGGCAGTCAACACTTTATAAACCACACATGACTGAAGAAGTCAATACATGTCTAGAAGTAAATGATCGAACACGCCTGTATCTTATGAGAACTTATTTATTCCCAACTACCTAGACAAAACATGAAATCCCTTGCGCCCTAGTTTAGCTGTGACTACCGTATTGATACAGACTTTTATTTATGCTGATTAGGCTAAACGGGATAACACTAGCTCTTGCATTCCCTTGGGAAAATTTGGCAGCACCAAAACATTCGTGGACAATAGATAGATGCTCGGTCAGCGCTCCCACCCCTCACCAGTCCAGTCCCCCTCCCCTCCCCCCCCGTCCCTGCCTACTACTGTGACAGAGTCTTTATTCATAATAAAAAAAAACCTTAGACGCAAGTTTGAAACCAATAACGCTAGATCTGTCTGTGGCTAAGACAAGCATCAGTAAGTATTGGCTAAACCAATAACGCTAGATCTCTATGTGGCTAAGACAAGCATCAGTAAGTATTGGCTAAACCAATAACGCTAGATCTCTATGTGGCTAAGACAAGCATCAGTAAGTATTGGCTAAACCAATAACGCTAGATCTCTATGTGGCTAAGACAAGCATCAGTAAGTATTGGCTAAACCAATAACGCTAGATCTCTATGTGGCTAAGACAAGCATCAGTAAGTATTGGCTAAACCAATAACGCTAGATCTCTATGTGGCTAAGACAAGCATCAGTAAGTATTGGCTAAACCAATAACGCTAGATCTCTATGTGGCTAAGACAAGCATCAGTAAGTATTGGCTAAACCAATAACGCTAGATCTCTATGTGGCTAAGACAAGCATCAGTAAGTATTGGCTAAACCAATAACGCTAGATCTCTATGTGGCTAAGACAAGCATCAGTAAGTATTGGCTAAACCAATAACGCTAGATCTCTATGTGGCTAAGACAAGCATCAGTAAGTATTGGCTAAACCAATAACGCTAGATCTCTATGTGGCTAAGACAAGCATCAGTAAGTATTGGCTAAACCAATAACGCTAGATCTCTATGTGGCTAAGACAAGCATCAGTAAGTATTGGCTAAACCAATAACGCTAGATCTCTATGTGGCTAAGACAAGCATCAGTAAGTATTGGCTAAACCAATAACGCTAGATCTCTATGTGGCTAAGACAAGCATCAGTAAGTATTGGCTAAACCAATAACGCTAGATCTCTATGTGGCTAAGACAAGCATCAGTAAGTATTGGCTAAACCAATAACGCTAGATCTCTATGTGGCTAAGACAAGCATCAGTAAGTATTGGCTAAACCAATAACGCTAGATCTCTCAATGGCTAACATAAGCACCAGTAACTGTTGAGCTATATCCCCCTGTCGCATCCAATCCCCACTAATATCCTGAAACACAACATCAACTCTCCAGATGTTACCTCCCCTGGTGGGGAACTTGAACTGTTTCCACGATCATAAACTTCCTACAGTGCGATGGTACTTATATTTTTGAATTCATTGTTTCTGATGTATTTGAACTCGAACTTTAGTTTATTGTATTTAGTGCGATGTATTTGAATTCGAAATTTAGTCTAATGTAGTTTGTATGATGTATTACTGTATATGTATCAATGGGTTTTCTGTGAAATATGTGTGCCCATATATTAATGTATTTTGTAAGATGTATTATTCCCGATATATTAATGTATTTTGTAAGATGTATTATTCCCGATATATTAATGTATTTTGTAAGATGTATTATTCCCGATATATTAATGTATTTTGTAAGATGTATTATTCCCGATATATTAATGTATTTTGTAAGATGTATTATTCCCGATATATTAATGTACTGATGATTGGTGCATGTCCATTGAGAGTACAGTCGTCATAGGCTCAGAGGCGTAGCGAGGGCAGGGCGGGGGTGCGGACCGCACCGGGTGACACCATATGGGGGGGTGACACCATGGCCAAAAAAATGCAAAATGTACAGAAGAATTATGCTTTTTTGCTAGTTCCATTAATGATTAATTAAAGTTAAAGAGTCTTTTAAGTACAAATCGACAATTATTAGAAGTGGGGGTGACAACATGACATTACCAGGATAACTATAGAGAAAACAATGGTACATCAACTGTATTAATAACAGACCATAGATAAACATTGGTACTATAAGTCTGCCGTTATTAAAGCTTATGCACATAAATGTACGCGTATGCGGCATATAGTAAAATTATAGGCCTATGTAGGCCGACGCAAACACACACACACACACACACACACACACACTCGTGGTGTGTGCGTGTGTGTGTATTGTTTCTTCAGGTGGGGGGTGACACCACGAGGTACCGCACCGGGAGACACCCGACCTAGCGACGCCACTGCGTAGGCTTGAGGTGTCAGTACCAATTGTATATATATATATATATATATATATATATATATATATATATTCAAAATATAAAAATATGCACATTTGTCTTTGATCATCCTAACAACTTTAAGCGTTTGACTTCCAAAGTGTGTGTACTTCACAGCTTTCGTGTAAAAAAATTACTGTATAATTACGTTGAAAATTAGACTCAACTACCTTGAGGCTATTCCAGTTTATAATGTACATTTTTAATTTTATTGTACTTTCAAAGGTGTCATTTTGCCAGCACACTTTAGTTAATGAGTAACACCAGCCTGTGTTTAATATGGGGACAGATTTTTAAAAAGACATTTTTAAAGAACTCCACAAGAAATTGTTTAAAAGTTTTAAGTCATTAACTATCGTTTTACAAGGCGTTCTTTGAGGGAGTTTGACACCAGAAAATATAATCGTGAAAATTTTATTTAAAAAGTAGTGTTTAACTTTTTTATTAACACAAACTCTAAGATCGTGTAACTTTTTATCAAACAAAACTCCAAGGCCTTGGAACTATTTGGATGAACGAGAGCCGATGCAGGTAGTGAATGTCTTCTTTAACATCATTTAATTTGATGCTGAAATTTTAAAACAGCAAATAACAAAGCATTATTTTCCGATTATAGAAGCAGTATTCAAAGTACGTAACTAAACAATTCTCTCTGTCTCTATTGTTTACTCCCTCCCCCCCCCCTCTCTCTCTCTTTCACTTTGCTAACCCGGTCGTTCCGAGTTGTTCGAATCCGTGTTCAAGTTTTTGGAAAATCCCACGTAAAGGAAATTAAATCGGCTGGGCTTAGTGCTGCCCACATTATCCCTTTACATGGCGAGGTCAAGAAACATATGGACTCCACTTCATCTGCCCAATGGATCGTTAGGTCTAAAGATAAATATATATACCAGCTAATCAATTAGCGAATACATGATCAACTTATGAATTAGCGAATAAATGACCAGCCAACCAATTAAAGAAGAAATGACCAGCAAATCAATATATATATATATATATATATATATATATATATATATATATATATATATATATATATATATATATATATATATATATATATACATATATATATATATATATATATGTTGCTATTTCCCCTCAGTGTGTCCTGTGGGCTTTACTCCACCCAACTCTAATCTGTTGTAGGTCCTGACCGGCACGCTTTGTTGGACATGTAATAACCGGGCCACTACTGAAATAACCGGGCCACTCCAGGCTGTTTGGTCACCCCCGGATATTCTACTCCATCCCTAGGGTCAATATTGGAGCAGAACTCTGGGCAAACGGTTTTTAAAACGTGTTGTGTAGAGCCAGGAGATGAACTCTTTTGTCTGGGACTTATGGAGGGCTGACCTACTAGACACGGGTGGGACTCAGCAGGTTTAAAGACGAGATGACCAGCCAATCAATTAAAGACGAGATGACCAGCCAATCAATTAAAGACGAGATGACCAGCCAATCAATTAAAGACGAGATGACCAACCAATCAATTAAAGACGAGATGACCAGCCAACTAATCAAAGGAGAAATGACCAGCCAATCAATTAAAGAGAGATGACCAGGCAACTAATTAAAGGAGAAATGACCAGCCAATCAATTAAAGAGAGATGACCAGGCAACTAATTAAAGGAGAAATGACCAGCCAATCAATTAAAGAGAGATGACCAGGCAACTAATTAAAGGAGAAATGACCAGCCAATCAATTAAAGAGAGATGACCAGGCAACTAATTAAAGGAGAAATGACCAGCCAATCAATTAAAGAAGAAATCACCAAGCAACAAATTAAAGAGAAATGACCAGCTAACTAATTAAAAGAGAAATGAATAAAAACGAATGGAAGAAGAAATTACTTACGAACCAGCGAACTAATTAGATAGATGCAGTAAAGAGACCAAAAACTACAACTTAAAAAGACGTTGAATGATATTTTCTAAATATTATTTTTTCATTTCACCCTGAAGCCTGTTTTATTTTAGGGCAGTAGAGGTCACTTGGCGACCTATTTCCGAACTTGTTGAAAACTTCAAGAGTGAAGAGCTCTTCAATTCACTTCGTTTCTTGATTCCCCGCCAGGAGGAGTTCTCTTCAAAACTTGGCTGGAGGCGAGTGCAGGTTTCAAAGAGGCAAAACCAGTATTATCGTGACGTCAATCTTATGAAAGAAATCCAGAGATACCACTAAAGGATCTGACAGCGGCCTAGGGGGGGGGGGGGGGGGGAGGGGGGTGAATGGTGGCTAGAACACCCCCACTGAGATGTAATGTGGTGTGTTTTTATAATGTGTTGTTTCAAACTAATCGCGAATATTTAAACTAATAGTTTAAAGAAAAATTTTGGAAGACGAACTGTGATTTTTTAAATTAATGCATTGTGTACAAACGTGACGTAAAACAGTGAACCTGACGATACAGCAGGGTCAGCCGTTTGCTCAAGTCGTTTTGTTGTGTAGCTTTATTTGATCACTCACACTTCACCTTTGTTTGTCTGTTTTACGTGTTACATGTAGATAGCGCTGGCCCTACATACAGGACCTACTCGGTTGTTTTCTAATGAGATATTCGTGTTATTTGTGTCGAGACTTGAGACTAGTGTCTTCAGACTACCCTGACAAGATGTCTTTAGTGATGTCTGTACTGGTAATATTCTACAGTATCGACTTGGTAAACAAAAACAGTACTTTCGGGTTGTTCATTTATCACGGCCCGCAGGTTTGGTCGATATTACACCCACGGTACCCACCCCAACCCCACTGTACCCACCCCAACCCCCGCTGTACCCACCCCCGCTGTACCCACCCCAACCCCCGCTGTACCCACCCCCGCTGTACCCACCCAACCCCCGCTGTACCCACCCCCACCCCCTCTGTACCCACCCCCGCTGTACCCACCCCCGCTGTACCCACCCCCACCCCCGCTGTACCCACCCCCTCTGTACCCACCCCCGCTGTACCCACCCCCGCTGTACCCACCCCAACCTCCTATGTACCCACCCCAACCCCCGCTGTACCCACCCCCGCTGTACCCACCCCCGCTGTACCCACCCCCGCTGTACCCACCCCCGCTGTACCCACCCCAACCCCCGCTGTACCCACCCCAACCCCCGCTGTACCCACCCCCACCCCCGCTGTACCCACCCCAACCCCCGCTGTACCCACCCCAACCTCCTATGTACCCACCCCAACCCCCGCTGTACCCACCCCCGCTGTACCCACCCCCGCTGTACCCACCCCCGCTGTACCCACCCCCGCTGTACCCACCCCAGCCCCCTCTGTACCCACCCCAACCCCCTTTGTCCGACCCACAAACAACAGATGAATCTGTTGTTTCCTTTCACTGCTGTTGTCATGGTAACCTGTAGTTGTCCGGGTACCACACTAGATCATCATTGGTAAACACTGGGTTCAAATCAGTAGTAGTGATTGGTAGGTTGATTATATCGGGAATCACGTGATACCCTGTCAAGAAACCTCTAATGTGTGGCAGATCACGTGATGAACCCTGTCAAGAACCCTCTAATGTGTGGCAGATCACGTGATAAACCCTGTCAAGAACCCTCTAATGTGTGGCAGATCACGTGATGAACCCTGTCAAGAACCCTCTTTGTGTGGCAGATCACGTGATGAACCCTGTCAAGAACCCTCTAATGTGTGGCAGATCACGTGATGAACCCTGTCAAGAACCCTCTAATGTGTGGCAGATCACGTGATGAACCCTGTCAAGAACCCTCTAATGTGTGGCAGATCACGTGATGAACCCTGTCACTAACAAAACAAAATGCTCCTGCCTTGTGCTTGATAATTTATGCAGCGCTAAATAAATATTTATCGTTAATTAAAGAATCCATTAATTTCATCAGTTGACAGATAGAAATAATAAAATCTACTCTGGCGTACTAAATACAGAGCGTGGTGTAGTATCCACGTTAAGAGCTAACATATCGTGTTGTAGTGATCACGTTTAGAGCTAACATATCGTGTTGTAGTGATAACATTTGAGCTAACATATAGTTGTGATCACATTTAGAGCTAACATACCGTTGTGATCACATTTAGAGCAAACATATTGTGGTGTAGTGATCACGTTTAGAGCTAACATACCATTGTGATCACATTTAGAGCAAACATATTGTGGTGTAGTGATCACGTTTAGAACTAACATACCCTTGTGATCACGTTAGAGCTAAAATTATAATGTCTACTCTAGCTGCTGTATTCTATACATAATAATTTGATACAAAAATTCGGATATAGTTGTGATGCCAAGTGTTTTATGTTTATTGTAAAAACAATAGAGATCGTATTTGTTACGTCACATCTTCTTATCTTCCTTCGTTACGTCACGTCACACGAGGTGATTGGGGTCCCTAATGGTCGTCCATTTGGACATGCGGCCAACAACAACAGGCTTCACCAAAGCGTAGGGGTGGGGGGGGGGGAATGGGAAAGTACCAAGTCATCTCCACCCACACCCTTTAAAGCCCCTCTCCCCATCGTTTTATCCATAACATCCAGCGTCTAAAATGTGATCGCTCAGTACTGCTTAAGAAGAGAAAACTAGGTCTTTTAGATGTACAACTGTCAAGTACAAATCTCATGATTTTTTGAACAGCGTTTCTTTAAGAAAAACTAAAGAAAAGAGTTGTCTTGCTTAAAATGGATTCTCCGGGAATTCCCCTAAGGCGGTGTCGTGACAAATTTTTGTCCCAACAACACATCCCAGACCGTGTCAGCGTGAGTACTCGTGGCGCGTGCCGGCACTCACCGTGGTGTTGTGGCAATTAGTATCAGCTGTGTGAAGACGTCACCCCCGTGTGATGTATGCTGTCACTTGTCAAATGTCAGCCTCGTTTTAATGTGACGCCTAGGGTACCAGGCGCCAATAACAGAAGGCGCCCGAGCTCGCGCTGTCTTATCATAAATTATCACGTAATCATCGTCTGTTCATCTTTCTTCTCATTATCGTTTCCATAGCAACCGAATGTTTCAGTAATTTTCTGGCAAAATAATTACCCGAATTGAGCATTAATTATCTATTTTAACATCGAATATTGTGTCGATAGAACAAAGTATCAGCTTTAACATGTTACCTGCTTAAGCCACATGAGCAGATGATGGCAGAGTTTAAAAAAATGTCTGTCAAGAAATGTGTTCTGTAATAAACTGATAGGCATGACGTACATGTACTAATTTGTTGAAAACTGCCAGTTAGCTAGGTGCAGTTGTATGGTTAATATGACAGCGTGTCTATAGGATGTGAGGCAGTGGCACTTCATGGTGTCAGCCCCTCCCCCCCCCCTTCCGCTACAAACACAAAAAGAAAAAAGTATATATATATATATATATATATATATATATATATATATATATATATATATATATATATATATATATATGCATTAACCGAACAGGCAAAAGCATTTTTCTCTCATATATTTTGCAATTTTTCGTCTTGGTGTCACCCCCCCCCCCCCCTAAATGGTGTCACCCGGTGCGGTACGCACCCCCACCCTCTCCTCGCGAAGCCTCTGATATGTGGTGTGGTGTGTGAGGTGTGGTTAGTGTAATGTGTTGTGTGGTATATGTGTTGTGATGTGTGTTGGTGTGATGAGGGTGATGTGGCCCGCTTGAATTCTATACCCCCGCTTTTAAAAATACATCGGTATTTTAAATCGGAAGATTATATTAGGGGGGGGGGGTAAGGTCACATTTAGGCGCGAGAGGGGGGGGGTGGGACTAATCACGCTTAGAAACTCCTTTACTAAACGGGAGGAAATGAAAAGAAAAAGATCCTCACGCAGATAAATGTAATGAGATTTTCAAAAAACAATTAACATGTGAAAAATGCCGTTTACTGCATTGTTTAACAAAACTCAATAGCGTCTTTACAATGCGTATGCTATTTTGAACACAGTCATGTGATAGATGTAGATAACTTCTGTACTGCAGTGATGTATTTTGGGGTGTTGATAGACACCCCCCCCCCCCCCTTATCCATTTAGTTACCACCCCTGTCCGTTCAATTACCACCCCTGGCCATTCATCTACCACCTCTATGTATTGAATTCTATCCCAGCCCGGCGAGTTACATCCCCTTTCCCGTAGTTTTCGCCCTTGCCGAACATCATCGTAAAACACAAAAGCCGTCTAATTTTCTCGGTGTAAAAAACATTTTGTCAGCATCAAAAACTCTGTGCTGCAGACAAACTCGAGGCAATCAGAACCAGACGGGCAAAAAAAAAATCATAAATAATCAGAGCGAACACGTTCCCTGCCCTAATGGCGACATATGGGTCTGTTTCCATTCACACGGGCTGAATCGCTCTCTGATCAATCGGGTTTCAGAAGTAAATATTTCAAACTTTGAGTGGTGTGATGATTAACACTAGCAGGCTGTATGTCAGTCGCCTGCACTGGGGCATCTGATTACGCTGGACCATTAGAAAGTCATGTCATTGGACCATTAGAAAGTCATGTCATACTAATGAGTTGGGTTCACGCCAGAGTTGTCCCTCGCTGAAATATTGGCAGTCAGTTGTCAGGTGTCATACTTTTAAAAAATTGTTCTCAAACGTGCGTAGGAAAAAAAATGGACCAAAAATTATTCAGTTAAGGTATTGATTGATTTCAAATGTTAAATGGTCGCAGTGTTTAATGAAACCATCGAACTCGCAGTACTGTTGTTTGATTCTGGCAGGGGACTCAGGCGATGAAACGATTTTATTTTAAGCTTTTATGTAGTTACTAATGTGTTCGTTTGCATTTTGTGAGTTTGTGGCGAATCTATTAACTCAATTTTGACCCATTTTCAATGCACTGGTTTCGTTTATACTTTACAGATTTATTTGTCTTTGATGACAATGCAAGAATATATATTTTTAACCTGAAGACATCTTAGTTTAGTAATTAAAATTAGTCATTAAAATTTAAGATCAATAAACTCTAAAATAGATACTAAAAGGGGAGGTAACAAGATTAAATACTAGCAATCCCTGTATCAGTTGGCCGACGGTTGTGAACTGTTTTTGTTTGTTGTCTGATTGATTGCGTGGCTGAGGAGGAGCAGATAAAGATAATTGTCTATTAGAGATTGCCTGCTACTGATCGCTAAGAGACCTCATGAGCGACTAAAGATGTTTTATAAAAAATAGTTTATCCATTTTTTCAGTGCGTTTAAAACCGTATCATCAGCAACATTTTTTAATGTTTTTTTTTCTAACCTTTTCTAACAATCAGTTTAGGACGTTTTCATGAAGGTCAACATGCATTACTGTGGTCAAACTTGTCCTGACATGACTGGTCAATTTTTTTGCTCACACGCCGGTTCCAATTGTTTCCATAGCAACCAGTAAATCTGGCACAAGACAACCGTTTTAGTTAGTTTTCCTGTATTTCTGTAGGAAAAAGGACATTCGATTAGTAAACCGAATTAAATGCGTGCCTCGAGACACCATTTGTGAGACGAGCTATTAGTATTCATACATCCAGTTACTTTGTGTAAACATTTGCATATCAAAGCCTGCATCTAAACCGTTAAACATGACTACATTGTCATAGTTTAGTGACACGCTTAGCTTACAGTCACTTTACCATTACAGTAATGTGGCCAGAGTAAATGGCTGTGTTGGTACAGTAGTTGATTCATTGATTTAACGTTTTTAAAGAGAACTGGACTAAGGTCATTGCCTTGTTAGTTAGTAAAGTGATTCTTTTAATATTCACCACACCCACAATCATTCGTCATTCCAAAATAAATCTTCACCCCAAACAGACATACGTTATCTAACAATCAATTCTGACCAAATAATTACTCATCACCATATCACACTAACAATTACACATCACACAACAGTCATGCACAACTCCAACAATCATTCACTATTCCGACAATCAAACGTCCCCCTTCAATCATACATTGCTTCTACACCACTACACTATATAATATCATATACAATATATCCCATATATATCATTATAATATGTCTCCCTTTCGACATCATATATACATCTCATACACGCATGTGTAATGCATAAGTTGCATGTTACACCATTTCATATGTAGAGTTCAACACACTCTCAACTCAAGTCTTTCATATGTCAAGGTCAACACACACTCATGTCTTTCATAAGTCAAGGTCAACACACACTCATGTCTTTCATATGTTAAGGTCAACACACACTCATGTCTTTCATATGTTAAGGTCAACACACACTCATGTCTTTCATATGTTAAGGTCAACACACACTCATGTCTTTCATATGTTAAGGTCAACACACACTCATGTCTTTCATAAGTCAAGGTCAACACACACTCATGTATTTCATATGTTAAGGTCAACACACACTCATGTATTTCATATGTTAAGGTCAACACACACTCATGTATTTCATATGTTAAGGTCAACACACACTCATGTATTTCATATGTTAAGGTCAACACACACTCATGTATTTCATATGTTAAGGTCAACACACACTCATGTATTTCATATGTTAAGGTCAACACACACTCATGTCTTTCATATGTTAAGGTCAACACACACTCATGTATTTCATATGTTAAGGTCAACACACACTCATGTCTTTCATAAGTCAAGGTCAACACACACTCATGTATTTCATATGTTAAGGTCAACACACACTCATGTATTTCATATGTTAAGGTCAACACACACTCATGTATTTCATATGTTAAGGTCAACACACACTCATGTATTTCATATGTTAAGGTCAACACACACTCATGTATTTCATATGTTAAGGTCAACACACACTCATGTATTTCATATGTTAAGGTCAACACACACTCATGTATTTCATATGTTAAGGTCAACACACACTCATGTATTTCATATGTTAAGGTCAACACACACTCATGTATTTCATATGTTAAGGTCAACACACACTCATGTATTTCATATGTTAAGGTCAGTACACGCTCAACTTAGATTTTCATGTCAAGGTCATAGTATTTTATATTAGAATAAAAAAAACGCCAATGTCATATGGATTTTACAAAAAGTTGTTGACTATTTAATTCTTTATACACATCTAAACACCATCATGAACAGCTTTGGCTACACATGTTGAGTGTAAAGGAGGGGCTAACAAAAAGTCCAACACAGCGAATGGACATAGTAAAGTAGCAATCTCTTAATTCAGTCGGGCGAGCTGCATATTTGAAACGTTTCTCTTGCTCACACTATCAGGAGACAGATGCAGGACAGTGTGGGTGGGTGGGGGCAGGTGGGGGGAGGGGGGAGGCAGGTGGGGGAGGGGGTCAGAATGGAGGAATGACAAGATAAGAGTGAAGGGTGGTGACTGTGTTGGGTAGGGGGGGGTGGGGGGAGGGGACTTGGGGAAGACAAACAGACCAAAGTGAATAGAGAGAGGGGGGGTGCATATTGAGATTAGAGATTAAGAGAATGGAGGTGAGGCAAAGAAAAGGAGATTAAGATGGAGAATGTGATGTACAAAATACTAGAGAGTCATGAAAAAAGGCGAGATGGACTAAGTAATTGAAACAAAAACCTACCTAGATAAAGCCAAGCGGCCCTAACAATTTAACCTGTACATTAGGTCACGGGAATGTGTAGTAAGTCGGGTGTGTCTTGTTGTACTGTTTCGTCACATTCGTCACAGTATTCTAGGCCATTGGACGGTTTAACCAATATTCTAGGCCATTGGACGGTTTAACCAGTATTCTAGGCCATTGGACGGTTTAACCAGTATTCTAGGCCATTGGACGGTGTAATCAATATTCTAGGCCAGTGGACGGTTTAACCAATATTCTAGGCCATTGGACGGTTTAACCAGTATTCTAGGCCATTGGACGGTGTAATCAATATTCTAGGCCAGTGGACGGTTTAACCAATATTCTAGGCCAGTGGACGGTTTAACCAATATTCTAGGCCATTGCACGGTTTAACCAATATTCTAGGCCAGTGGACGGTTTAACCAATATTCTAGGCCAGTGGACGGTTTAACCAATATTCTAGGCCAGTGGACGGTTTAACCAACATTCTAGGCCATTGGACGGTTTAACCAATATTCTAGGCCAGTGGACGGTTTCAGAGGAGTAGCGAGGGGGGGGGGCGAGGAGTGCATATGTCCCCGGGCGCCGACCTTAGAGGGCGCCAAAATTGGCTGTAAAAACAAATTAAAATATCATTTTAGCTGCAGTTTTGCATTATAAATATAACTAAACCGCGAGTGATCTCCCCTAAACTTTCTCGAATATTCTTATATAAAATAACAGGGGATGGGAACTCGGGCTATAGACATGATTTTTAATCCATTTTAAATACTAAAAGTTTTAAAAATAGAATAAAATCTCGTAGACAAATTAATTGCACACCAAGTGAACGCCAAATAAAAAAGCGCATAATAGTGCGCAATATTATTAGTACTTTTAAAATTTACATTAGTTTTTTGAGAAATCGGAAGTAGCGTAAATTAGTACCTCCAGTCAACGGAAATTACTCAAAATTTACCAGAAGGTAGAGAATTAGATCTTTTACTTACATGGGAAATTTCATTTATCTATCTGAAATAGTACTCAAGTTATAGGCTTTTGAAAAATTCAAAGTAGAAAAAGTACCACTTCCGGTTATCGGAAATCGCTCAAAAGTTGATACGGATCTACGATTTTGATAAAATACTTATATATGAAATTTCATCAACCTAGCTGTAACGGTACTCAAGTTATCGTGTTTACACACGGACAGACAGACAGACAGACAGACAGACAGACACACACACAGACATACGGACAAGATTGCAAAATTATGTTTTTCCGTATCAGTGAGGTGTAAAACGTCGAGATTTGTAAAAATCTCGATTTTTTTTTTTTGCACGATTACAAGACTTTCTCTATACTTCGTATATACGAGAAAGTAAAAATATATGGGTGAGCGGATGCTAACTTGACAATTGAAAGGCTGTTCCCGAGGGGGGCGCCAAATTGAAAGTTTGTCCCCGGACGCCGGGAAGGGTCGCTACACCTCTGGACTGTTTAACCAATATTCTAGGTCATTGGACGGTTTAACCAATATTCTAGGCCAGTGGACGGTTTAACCAATATTCTAGGCCAGTGGACGGTTTAACCAATATTCTAGGTCCCTTGACGGTTTAACCAATATTCTAGGCCAGTGGACAGTTTAACCAATATTCTAGGTCCCTTGACGGTTTAACCAATATTCTAGGCCATTGGACGGTTTAACCAATATTCTAGGTCCCTTGACGGTTTAACCAATATTCTAGGCCAGTGGACAGTTTAACCAATATTCTAGGTCCCTTGACGGTTTAACCAATATTCTAGGCCAGTGGACAGTTTAACCAATATTCTAGGTCATTGGACGGTTTAACCAATATTCTAGGCCAGTGGACGGTTTAACCAATATTCTAGGCCAGTGGACGGTTTAACCAATATTCTAGGTCATTGGACGGTTTAACCAATATTCTAGGCCCCTTGACGGTTTAACCAATATTCTAGGCCAGTGGACGGTTTGACCAACTTTCTACAACAGTTGACGGTTTGACCAACTTTCTACAACAGTTGACGGTTTAACCTAAATTACAGGACAGAGGGCGTTTAGATGAACCCACAATGTTGGCTATTGAACGGTATATCTCATTCCTTTAGAAGGGTTCTAGGGATACGTTTACATCTGTCTTGATTGCAGTGTTCATTACATCTACTTTAATTGCAGTGTTAATTGCTGACCTAAGCTTTAGTTTAAATTTTAAAAGGTTTCCCGTATTCGATGAGGTATGACGGGTGTAAAACTCTCCCAGCCGGAAGTGCGTTATGTCCTTAATGTCCTTGATAATGTCCCCGGTGTCCTAGAAATGAAATGCGTTGAACTTTTTAAGGCCCTGAACGTTTGTGATTTATAGACACTACTGTGAGTAAATGATGAACTGTTAGCTGTTTTATTTTTGAATCAAAGTAAAATAAGACTTTAAACATGTATGATGTCATAAGCACTATACGAGACAGATCTTGTCTCAACAGTATGACGTGTCACACTGTCATGTCAGACCTATATGACATGTCACACTGTCACTTTCTTGTCTCCCCTGTACGATGTGTCACACTTTAATGTCACACCTGTATGACATATCACAGTGTCACTATCTTGTCTCACCTGTACGACCTGTCACACTTTAATGTCTCACCTGTACGACGTGTCACACTTTAATGTCTCACTTGTACGATGTGTCACACTTTAATGTCTCACCTGTACGACGTGTCAAACTGTCACTGTCATGTCTCACCTGTACGACGTGTGACACTTTAATGTCTCACCTGTACGATGTGTCACACTTTAGTGTCTCACCTGTACGACGTGTTACACTTTAATGTCTCACCTGTACGACGTGTCACACTTTAATGTCTCACCTGTACAACCTGTCACACTTTAATGTCTCACCTGTACGATGTGTCACACTTTAATGTCTCACCTGTACGACCTGTCACACTTTATTGTCTCACCTGTACGATGTGTCACACTTTAATGTCTCACCTGTACGATGTGTCACACTTTAATGTCTCACCTGTACGACGTGTCACACTTTAATGTCACACCTGTACGACCTGTCACACTTTAATGTCTCACCTGTACGACGTGTCACACTTTAATGTCTCACCTGTACGACGTGTCACACTTTAATGTCTCACCTGTACGACCTGTCACACTTTAATGTCTCACCTGTACGATGTGTCACACTTTAATGTCTCACCTGTACGACCTGTCACACTTTATTGTCTCACCTGTACGATGTGTCACACTTTAATGTCTCACCTGTACGATGTGTCACACTTTAATGTCTCACCTGTACGACGTGTCACACTTTAATGTCACACCTGTACGACCTGTCACACTTTAATGTCTCACCTGTACGACGTGTCACACTTTAATGTCTCACCTGTACGACGTGTCACACTTTAATGTCTCACCTGTACGACCTGTCACACTTTAATGTCTCACCTGTACGATGTGTCACACTTTAATGTCTCACCTGTACGACCTGTCACACTTTATTGTCTCACCTGTACGATGTGTCACACTTTAATGTCTCACCTGTACAACGTGTCACACTGTTCCTGTCATGTCACACCTGTACGATGTGTCACACTGTCACTGTCATGTCTCACATGTACGATGTGTCACACTGTCACTGTTATGTCTCACCTGTACGACGTGTCACACTTTAATGTCTCACCTGTACGTCGTGTCACACTTAGAAGTCTCACCTGTACGATGTGTCACACTTTAATGTCTCACCTGTACGACGTGTCACACTTTAATGTCACACCTGTACGACGTGTCACACTGTCACTGTCACATTACACCTGTAAAATGTGTCACACAGATAACACTGTTACGTCCCTCCTACATCTGTAGATGTATTATAAGCCGGTCACATATCGAACTCCCCCCCAGGTATTCATACATTCATCTATTTTTAATCCGTTCTTTTTACACCAGCTAATCCAGGCCGGCACTGTGTCAAGGTGGAAACGTACTTAGCCTTGTGTATGTGGGGAGAGGTAGGTGGTAGCATTCATTTGGGGGGGGGTAGGAGAGACAGAGGGTATCATTCATTGGGGGGGGGGTAGGAGAGACATATGGGTGCATTCATTGTGGGGGGGTAGGAGTGACAGATGGGTGCATTCATTGTGGGGGGGGGGTAGGAGTGACAGATGGGTGCATTCATTGGGGGGGGGGGGGTAGGAGTGACAGATGGTATCATTCATTTGGGGGGGGGGGGGGGTAGGAGAGACAGATGGTAGCATTCATGGGGGGGGGGGGGTAGGAGAGACAGATGGGTGCATTCATTGGGGGTGGGTAGGAGAGGTAGATGAAACTCTTCTTTGGGGTGAGGGTTAGGATAGAGAGATGGTAGCATTCATTTGGGATTAGCGTTAGCACAGAGAGAGAGAGAGAGAATAGAGAGAGAGAGAGAGAGAGAAAATAGAGAGAGAAAAAAAGAGAGAGCGACATGCATACGGAGAGGAGAGGCGGTCGATCGTTAGGATTGAGAGATGAAAATGTGCATGGGCCTTGGTACCATTTATTGTGTGGTGTCCAGTTGATTAGAAGGATCGAAATGAGAACCGTATTTTCTTATCACAAGATCGATTGCATTTTTCCAACTCCTAGAAAAATATTTATCAAACGTTACACTAACACACTTTTTATCCACATCAGAAAATATGTATATATTTTACAAGCTTTTATTTAACTTGCTCCCTCGTCATAGACCAAAACGGCCGAGCGAAATTTTCGGGCACTTCTTACAGACAGATTCGTTTCAAATTTGGCACGTGGGTCAAGACTTGAAGACAATGCAATCTGACATTAAATTTGACTTAATTGGATGCCTTATCATTTTTTTAAATGAATTAATTAAAATTTTCTGAAATTACTAGGCAGTCTTGCACTACTGTTTCTGCACTATTATACGCGCACTAAAAAGTTAATTTGGTGCACAATAGTTTATAGTCATGCAACTCTATTTTAAAGAAACATTTAAGGAAGTGAATTTTTTTGGCACAAAAGACGTTTTAATAACAAGTTTTTATGTAATGCACTAAAAAGGAGAAAATAAATGATTTTCTTTAAATATATAATAATACACTACTATTTTAATTATTATAAAGAAAAGCGTGGGTCTCTTCCCAAATATTAGTAAAGCTATCAAATAGTTAAAATAGTGACCCATGCATTTCTTTATAGTAATTTAAACAGTGTATTATTATATATTTAAAGAAAATAATTTATTTCTACTTTTTAGTCTATTATTATTATTATTGCTATTGCTTTTTATTAAAACGTTTTTTATGTAATTTTTAAAATAAAAAACGTTTAGGTCGCTCATGCAGTAGAAGAAAGATTATGCCCCCAACAGTTTTAAACTGTTTATTACTCTAGCACTTTAGCAAAACTGAAAATAAAATAAAAACTCGTTGTGAAGTAGGCCAATGTAAGGTTTACTCTAAGAAAATAAAATGGAACACTAGAACATAAACGAAATTTGAGATCACACTAAAAATATGATCGTATAAGTTTTACTTTAGAAACAGCGCATGTTAGATTGAACTGAAAGAAACGAAATACAGAACGTAAATAGAGAAGTTATTGAGATGAACGGCACTGAAAGCATTGAATGGGTAGCCGAACAATCAAAGGGACTTTTAACATGATGGGACTCAAGTTTGTAGATGGGGGGGGGGGGGGGGAAGTGAGAGGTAGATAAAATGTTAGAAAATTGGAGCGAGCGAGTTTTAAACAGATCAAGAATTAAGTCCCTTAGAGATGAGAGATGAGAGACCTAAGATAGAGAGAGCGAGTGAGAGATGCCCTCAGACAGAGAGCGACTGAGAGATGAGAGCCCTCAGATAGAGAGAGCGACTGAGAGATGAGAGCCCTCAGATAGAGAGAGCGACTGAGAGATGAGAGCCCTCAGATAGAGAGCGACTGAGAGATGAGAGCCCTCAGATAGAGAGAGCGAGTGAGAGATGCCCTCAGACAGAGAGCGACTGAGAGATGAGAGCCCTCAGATAGAGAGAGAGCGAGTGAGAGATGCCCTCAGACAGAGAGCGACTGAGAGATGAGAGCCCTCAGATAGAGAGAGCGAGTGAGAGATGCCCTCAGACAGAGAGCGACTGAGAGATGAGAGCCCTCAGATAGAGAGAGAGCGAGTGAGAGATGCCCTCAGACAGAGAGCGACTGAGAGATGAGAGCCCTCAGATAGAGAGAGCGACTGAGAGATGAGAGCCCTCAGATAGAGAGAGCGACTGAGAGATGAGAGCCCTCAGATAGAGAGAGAGCGACTGAGAGATGAGAGCCCTCAGATAGAGAGAGCGACTGAGAGATGAGAGCCCTCAGATAGAGAGAGCGAGTGAGAGATGCCCTCAGACAGAGAGCGACTGAGAGATGAGAGCCCTCAGATAGAGAGAGCGAGTGAGAGATGAGAGCCCTCAGATAGAGAGCGACTGAGAGATGAGAGCCCTCAGATAGAGAGAGAGCGACTGAGAGATGAGAGCCCTCAGATAGAGAGAGAGCGAGTGAGAGATGCCCTCAGACAGAGAGCGACTGAGAGATGAGAGCCCTCAGATAGAGAGAGAGCGAGTGAGAGATGCCCTCAGACAGAGAGCGACTGAGAGATGAGAGCCCTCGGATAGAGAGAGCGAGTGAGAGATGCCCTCAGACAGAGAGCGAGTGAGAGATGAGAGCCCTCAGATAGAGAGAGCGACTGAGAGATAAGAGCCCTCGGATAGAGAGAGCGAGTGAGAGATGCCCTCAGATAGAGAGCGACTGAGAGATGAGAGCCTTCAGATAGAGAGAGCGACTGAGAGATGAGAGCCTTTAGATAGAGAGAGCGAGTGAGAGATGAGAGCCGTTGTTTAAAACATGAGCCACGGTATCGACTCCTATAAAAGACGTATGCAGGTCAAGATCGTGTATCGGAACTGAAAAACTTGAAATCTGTTTTTTTTTTATGTCCGCATCACAAACTGCCATAGACGATATGTTCCGGGTTTGTTCCGTGTGGTGTCGTGCATGCTTTTAGATCAACAAAAAACTTTATTAAAAAATTGGGCTTTTAAACTTTAAGAAGTTTAACATTTTTTTAATGAAGGGAAAGTTTATTTTTTTTTTACATATAAAAACTTATTTTACACTTTTTTTTATCAGCTTCGTGATGGCAAGACATTTTCTGGATGTAAACAGACCCCGAAATGGAATGACCTCCCAGCAGCCCTCGTGTCCTGCACGGAATGTTTTGATGCTACATGCTTGAGTCAACTCGTGCTGGGAGTTGGGCGGTACAACAGTGGCCGCTCTTGGTCCTAACACAACTCACCGTGGTGACCCTCACTACAACAGCTCACGGTGGTGACACAATAACCACACACTGTGGTGACACAACAACAGCTCACGGTGGTGACACAACAACCACGCACTGTGGTGACACAATAACCACACACTGTGGTGACACAACAACAGCTCACGGTGGTGACACAACAACCACACACTGTGGTGACACAATAACCACCCACTGTGGTGACACAATAACCACACACTGTGGTGACATAATAAGCACACACTGTGATGACACAATAACCACACCCTCAGGTGACACAATAACCACACTGTGGTGACACAATAACCACACAGTGTGGTGACACAACAACAGCTCACGGTGGTGACACAATAACCACACACGGTGGTGACACAACAACCACGCACTGTGGTGACACAATAACCACACTGTGGTGACACAACAACCACGCATTGTGGTGACCCTATCAACAACATCGCAACTTCGTCACCCTCTTGACAAAAGACTACTGTGGTGACTTTCATCAAGAACACCTAACCCAGAATGCACCTCGCCATATTTTAAAATAAAACAACCCCATTGACGTCTGAGCTATATTTAGCTTGAAAACGTCATTAAACTATCGTAAGACGACCGTCAAACTGTGTCTGACGAAAGTTCTAGAATTAAATGCGAGAGTTGACCTAGTGACAGGCAAACGAGTCGAGGTTCCATCCCTCCTCTACCCACTGCCATACAACACGCCATCCACCATCACGACACAGAGCCCATCAACACTTCGTCCACATCCACAACAGACTGGTCAAGACTGACCACATCCGGTTCTACAAGAAGAGGTTAACCTGGTTGGGTTAGGTTTAACCGAGGTCAAGGACTAGCCTCAACAAGATGGAGGTAAGGCGCTGTTGTCGTTTTATTTTCCTCCTCGTTGTCTTTTAGTGTCTCATTACCTTCCTCGCCCGTCTTCTCATTTTACTCGTCGTCTAAAAAAATCTGTGTGGTCCACGTAAACAAGGGCATTAAAAGACATGGCCGCGAGTTGATTGCTAATTATGACCTCATTATCGTGGCATTTATTTACTAATACATTTCTTTGTAATGTCCTTTATTTACCAATATACTTGTCTTCATTACAGTATTCTTTATTTCTACTACTGTCCTCATAATTATGTCCTTAATTTATTACACCGTTGTCCTCATTATAGTGTTCTTAATTAACTATTTTTGTCTTAGCTGTGACGTACTTAATTTACGATTGTTAACCGTCGGTGTAATTTAGCCAATTAATTGGATATGAACATGTGTTTAAACTTCTAGGCTATTTTAAAGTGAGAAAATAAATACTCTAAAACAAACTTTTTTTTTTTTAAACTGTTGTGAAATATTATTTCGTCTTCAACATCTCGATGTTGTGAAATATGATTTGGTCTTCAACATCTCGATGTTGTGAAATGTGATTTTGTCTTCAACATCTCGATGTTGTGAAATGTGATTTTGTATTAAACTCCTCTATGTTATGAAATATGATTTTGTATTAAACTTATTATTTTGAGCTACAGAGAGAATAATTGATTATCACTCTGAAATGTGTATTCAATATTTTATTAAGAGATGCTGTAATTGTTGCGTTTTGCGGTTTAATTAAATAGCTTTATGCTTCTTCTTCAAAACTTTGAAGTATAACATTTAACACCATGCATATTTGTTTATTTATGATGTTAAAGCAGGTTAAGAGGACATATTATGCCATTTAAAAATCTGAGTAGTAAAAGTTATGCTAGATAATAAGAAATGGATATATATATATATATATATATATATATATATATATATATATATATATATATCTATATATATATATATATATATATATATAAATGCATATACGCGTTTGTATATATATATGTATATATATATATATATAAATATATATATATATATATATATATATATATATATATATATATATATATATATATATATATATATATATATATATATAGATAGATATATATATACGCGTTTGTGTATATGGGTGATTGTTATGATTTCTAGAGTGAACGAACCATTCAGCCACAACTTAAATTGTGTTTTAAAACTGACACCGTCAAGATCTACCCGTCTACACGGAATCCCTTTTGCCCCAATGTTTTGTATCTGCGACTAAGTGTATGCTTATTTGATTAGACGGGGGTGTGCGGGCGTTTATTGCACGTTATAACGGTGTGTGATCTATGGGCAGTGAACTCTGGTATTGATTGTAGGGCTGTAGGCAAGTGGGCTACTGTGGTCTATGGGCAGAGAACTCTGGTATTGATTGTAGGGCTGTAGGCAAGTAGAGTGGGCTACTGTGTAGGGCTGTAGGCAAGTAGAGTGGGCTACTGTGATCTATGGGCAGTGAACTCTGGTATTGATTGTAGGGCTGTAGGCAAGTGGGCTACTGTGATCTATTAGGGGAGAGCGGAATAGCTCAATGACGTAAAAGTATCACATATCAAGAATCTTATTTAATATCTGTTTCTGTATTCGAACATTAAATACAAAATGTACATTAAACACGTTTAATACAAACAATGTGTTTGATCATGATGCTACTTTGATAAGAGAAAGTTAAAATTAAATATAAAAAGCTGTATAGTAATAAGCTTTTAACTACATTGAAAATAAACTTTAAAATATATAAAAACGTGCTTTCTTTAGTTAAAACATCGGTCGAAAATAAACTTTAAAATATATAAAAACGTGCTTTCTTTAGTTAAAACATCGGTCGCCAAAATTTGTAAGAAATTGTAAAAGTGACGAATGAATATAGGCCTACTAAGGAAAGCACTTTTTTAATTTATTTAATTTTTATTTTTCGGTGCCTTTAAACCCTTAATATTTTAACAGTTTTTTTTTAAAATAATTTTTTTTCTTTTTGGTAATTATCGAACAATCGTTAGAACGTAATCCTATGATCTTCCTGCAGTCTTTAAATTAATTTAATGACTAATTTAATATTCTAATAGATTAAAAAATATATATTCATGCGTTATCTTCGAAGACGAATGTATCTCGATTAGCCATAAGGACAGGAAGACATAGGCCTACTCGGTCAAGTAAAAAATTCTAACAAAAAAAAAAAGTTTACCTGGGGTGATTTACCAATCTGCGAAAATTTGTTTTTCGAAAAGTTATCCAAAACCTCATTCGAAAAACGCCGTGGAAAGTAAATATAAAAAAACCCACGAAATTAAAATAGCGATGTTGATTGCCACGACTGGAGGCATGTGCTACTTCTCGTCTGTAAAACTTGGTTAAGTTTGTTTATACGGTGTAAATGGCTTGAATTATTGCAGCATAAACACACGAGCAGTTGGTCCTGTCTGTTAACTGGAGGCTGACCTTGATACGACACACCTGCAGTGCTGAGGTGTCTGACCTTGAAACACCTGTATGAGGAGATTTATCAACACATCTTATCACAGTTTGGATTATTACCTCAACGATTTAGACAAGAAATTGCTTCCTAAACTTCTTTCGTTCAATTCCTTCTTCATTCTTAAATATCATTATCACTATAGTGTGGTAGCTTTGACCAGATTTCAATAAAACTTTTCACTAATTTCTCTTATTACATTAATTCTAATAAGAACACACGAAGTATTTCAACTTTAACTTATTGGAGAAAGCAACGTTAGATATAAAGTAAGGGAAGAGTATGGAGTAATGATTGGGGGAAAATGTAGTGAATGTGCAGATGCTTAGCAAACCATTTCGACGCCCGGAACGTACTCTCACTTTTGCGCCCCCCCCCCCCCCAAATATTTATTTATTCACATTGGCAAAAAAAAAGACCTCCCCGTACCAGTCAATGTTAACAGATTTTTTCCGTATAACAACAATAATGTAGAAAACAAAGCCAAGTAGCTTTCCGTTTTCTTAATTTCAACAGTAATGCAGCTCAAAATTAGCTTCTCATTTTATTTTTTTCAACCCAATTTGACGCCCCCTTAGATTGCCACTGGGAAAGGTTTGATGCAAATATTCGTCCTTTATTTTGTTCCCAGCCGCGTAGAACAATAACCTGTTACATGTGTTACATTAGCCTCTGTGTGTTCAGCTTAATAGATAGGTACACATCTTTGTTGCTTGTTTACATTTGATATCATCTTTTAAACTAAAACTCGCTCTTAAGTTTCTGTCATTTGAGAGATGTTCCCTAATTCTATAATGAATGTTCCCTCCATATGTTCCTGTTACGTCTAGCCAAATTCCACGCGTCCTCTAGCTGGTCAATCTATCACACAGCCCAGCTTCCACATACAAATTAATAATTTCTAAAAAAAATGAGATGTTAATATCCTATCTGGCTTTTGTCATATAATCTTTCCTCTGCCAGGTTTCTGATCATCTGTCAGCCTTTTTCTATTTCACGATTTCGCATGTGGCTGTCTCTCATTAAACTGTGGATAAACCTTTCTTGTCTTATAGAGTGTTGCTTTTTCTGGGAAGTTTCAAAAAGACGTTGAAGCATACGTCCTACAAACATACCAACATGCACATGATATTCATGTTGTTATCTGCAGCAGCACTTATCGCATATGTTTAATGTTAGCTTGTACTCAGCTGAAAAGAAAAACAACCATTTTTCTTTAAATATAATAACAGCGGGGGTCGCTATAAGATGTTTTAGAGATGCTAAGAAAAGCTAATCTTTTCTTCCCTTTTTACAAGCTTTTATTTAGTTCGCCAAGTCCGTTTGTTTGTTTGTTCGTTTGAGTTTTGTAACTTAATTTTGACCAACTTCAAATGCAGCCATTTCGGCCAAATTTTTTTAGTGCATTTAAAAGCTTTCTATTGTACAGGTTTTTATATACTTGTTAAGTTGACTTCTACATCGAAATTACGGCTAAAGTAATAATTGTAATGTTGAAATTACGGCTAGTTCAACTTAATGTGAAATTCACACTTAATTCACTTAGGCCTACATATGTAAGGTAAGGCTTTTGAAACGAGCACTTAGTAAGATCTTGAGCGTTAGGTTATGGTTGTGTTGTTATGATCCAGTAAGTTAAAATAAATCCATGGTTAGCCCACTAGTTGTGATCCAGTAAGTTAAAATAAATCCATGGTTAGCCCACTAGTTGTGATCCAGTAAGTTAAAATAAATCCATGGTTAGCCCAATGGTTGTGATCCAGTAAGTTAAAATAAATCCATGGTTAGCCCATTGCTTGTGATCTAGTCCGTTAAAATAAATCCATGTTTAGCCCACTGGTTGAGTTGTGATCTAGTCCGTTAAAATAAATCCATGGTTAGCCCACTAGTTGTGATCCAGTAAGTTAAAATAAATCCATGGTTAGCCCAATGGTTGTGATCCAGTAAGTTAAAATAAATCCATGGTTAGCCCACTAGTTGTGATCCAGTAAGTTAAAATAAATCCATGGTTAGCCCACTGGTTGAGTTGTGATCTAGTAAGTTAAAATAAATCCATGGTTAGCCCACTGGTTGAGTTGTGATCTAGTAAGTTAAAATAAATCCATGGTTAACCCACTGGTTGAGTTGTGATCCAGTGAGTTAAAATAAATCCATGGTTAGCCCATTGCTTGTGATCTAGTCCGTTAAAATAAATCCATGGTTAGCCCACGCGCGAGTGGCTTCAGAAGACCAGAGTCACCCAGTGCAGTTTTTCAGTCTAGTTTAGCACTGATATCAGCACAAGTTGTGGGGGGGGGGGGGGACAAGGGAAGGAAGTGAGGGGGGGGGGGGGACGACAAGTGGGTATAAGAAGTGAGGGGTGGGGCAAGTAGTGGTAGGAAGAAAGTGGGGGGAGAGTGGTGGAGAGTGGTGGAGACTCTAATTACTTTAGATAAAACAAACCTAATGCAACACGCTCTTTACTTAAAGAAGTGTTTTTAGCTTGGTGTGGAAAATTTGACGCATTTCAAAATTTTTGCTCCTTGATGTAGCTAAGTAGGAAGACGAAATCTTGTAAAGGTAGAATTATTTTGTGAGATACGTTTTAGGTCTCTTTAATTATGAACGTCACTATGTAAATTGTGTATTCGGTCGTCTGTAAATTATGAAGGTCAATATGTATAGTTTCTGTTACGTTTCTGTTAGGTCTTTTGTAAATTATGAAGGTAAACATGTGAAGTGTGTATTGTGTCGTGTGTAAATTAAGAAGAAGGTCAACACGTGAAGTGTGTATTCGGTCCGCTACTGGAGAAGACAGACTCCGTCACTGCCGAGAGACACCGCTACCAAATACCTGTACCTGGATGCCGAGATAATTGGAAATCCCCGATATAGAAACTAATAAAATACCGTCGGGCAAGCGATGTTGCCGGGGTCGGCAATAATAATCCCAATTATATAATCAATGCCGCCTAATTCCAACAGAGAGACCAAATTGTGCAAGGTAACTGGGGGTGGGGGGGGGGGGGGTGGGAATGTACTAAATGTTAACTGATTTATCTCCCTTGTCTAGATGTACTCAGTGGCAAATCAAAAGCTTTGGATTGTGTTTGGTTTTCTCGTCCAGTGGTTTGTTTGGTTGGTGGGTAATTCAGTAGTTTCTTTGTCTTGTCTGTCTGTGGGATGTCTTTGTGTAGTCTGTTTGCGTGATGTGTGTCTGTTTCTGTGATTTTTGTGTATTGACTGTCTGTTTATCTGTCTGTGTGATGTCTGTCTGTTTCTGTTATATTTGTGAGTTGTTTGTCTGTCTGTCTGTATGATGTCTGTCTGTGTGATGTCTGTTTCTGTAAAATCTGTCGCTGTGATGTCTTTGTGATGTTTGTCTTTGTCTGTCTGTGTGATATATGTCTGTGTGATGCATGTCTGTGTGATGTTTGTCTGTGTGATGTCTGTATATATGACGTCTGTATGTGTGGTGTCTGTGTGAAGTCTGTGTGATGTCTGTGTGATGTCTGTGTGAAGTCTGTGTGATGTCTGTCTGTGTGATGTTTGTCTGTGTGATGTCTGTCTGAGTGATGTCTGTGTGATGTCTGTGTGATGTCTGTGTGATGTCTGTCTGTGTGAAGTCTGTGTGATGTTTGTCTGTGTGATGTCTGTCTGAGTGATGTCTGTGTGATGCCTGTGTGATGTCTGTTTTATGCCTGTGTGAAGTCTGTGTGATTTCTGTCTGTGTGAAGTCTGTGTGATTTCTGTCTGTGTGATGTCTATCTGTGTGATGTCTGTCTGTGTGATGTCTGTCTGTGTGATGTCTCTCTGTGTGATGTCTGTCTGTGTGATGTCTATGTGAAGTCTGTCGCTGTAATTTCTGTCTGTAAGCTTATCTTAAAGGGACTTTTCTAGCTGAGTCTATACCGTTTAACACGTACGGCTAGTTTCTCTATTTACAACCGCTAATGATTATTCCTGTGTCAATAACTAGCCACATAATGTATGTACATAATGTAGTGTTGAACTCTGGATCACCTCGATGTTATGATGTAGATCGATCAATTTCTTTCTTAAACTCCTTAATGATAGGTATGATTTTCTTTGAAACTTGATTTTATTCTATACTTGATGCTGTGAAATATAATTTTTTTTACACTTGATCTTATGAAGAATAAGTTGGTTTTGTATTTTATGCTGTGAAATATAATTTTTATTCTAAACTTGATCTTGTGTCCCGACCCCAATATTTAACTGACCCCATCATTTAACTGACCCCATCATTTAACTGACCCCATTGTTTAACTGACCCCAATGTTTAACTGACCCCAATGTTTAACTGACCCCATCATTTAACTGACCCCATCATTTAACTGACCCCATCATTTAACTGACCCCATTGTTTAACTGACCCCAATGTTTAACTGACCCCATCATTTAACTGACCCCATCATTTAACTGACCCCATCATTTAACTGACCCCATTGTTTAACTGACCCAAATGTTTAACTGACCCCATCATTTAACTGACCCCATTGTTTAACTGACCCAAATGTTTAACTGACCCCATCATTTAACTGACCCCATTGTTTAACTGACCCAAATGTTTAACTGACCCCATCATTTAACTGACCCCATTGTTTAACTGACCCAAATGTTTAACTGACCCAAATGTTTAACTGACCCAAATGTTTAACTGACCCCATCATTTAACTGACCCCATTGTTTAACTGACCCAAATGTTTAACTGACCCCAATGTTTAACTGACCCGAATGTTTAACTGACCCCATCATTTAACTGACCCCATTGTTTAACTGACCCAAATGTTTAACTGACCCCAATGTTTAACTGACCCGAATGTTTAACTGACCCCATCATTTAACTGACCCCATTGTTTAACTGACCCCAATGTTTAACTGACCCCAATGTTTAACTGACCCCAATGTTTAACTGACCCCATCATTTAACTGACCCAAATGTTGAACTGACCCAAATGTTTAACTGACCCCATCATTTAACTGACCCCAATGTTTAACTGACCCCAATGTTTAACTGACCCCATCATTTAACTGACCCCATTGTTTAACTGACCCAAATGTTTAACTGACCCCAATGTTTAACTGACCCGAATGTTTAACTGACCCCAATGTTTAACTGACCCCAATGTTTAACTGACCCCAGCATTTAACTGACCCCAATGTTTAACTGACCCCATCATTTAACTGACCCCAATGTTTAACTGACCCCATCATTTAACTGACCCCATCATTTAACTGACCCCAATATTTAACTGACCCCAATGTTAAACGGACCCCAATGTTTAACCGACCCCATCATTTAACTGACCCCAATGTTTAACTGACCCCAATGTTTAACTGACCCCATCATTTAACTGACCCCATCATTTAACTGACCCCATCATTTAACTGACCCCATCATTTAACTGACCCCATCATTTAACTGACCCCAATGTTTAACTGACCCCAATGTTTAACTGACCCCATCATTTAACTGACCCCAATGTTTAACTGACCCCAATGTTTAACTGACCCCATCATTTAACTGACCCCATTGTTTAACTGACCCCAATGTTTAACTGACCCCATCATTTAACTGACCCCAATGTTTAACTGACCCCAATGTTTAACTGACCCCATCATTTAACTGACCCCATTGTTTAACTGACCCCAATGTTTAACTGACCCCATCATTTAACTGACCCCATCATTTAACTGACCCCATCATTTAACTGACCCCAATGTTGACCTGACCCCAGCATGTGATGACGTCACAAGACGATCTGGCGCCGGCCTGATGAAACTCCCGCTGACGTAAGATAAAGAAAGTCCTGTGATGACTCCTCTACCCAGAAAGTAATCAAGACTCTCCTCGGCTTGACGCCCCATATTTTATGCTGTATTATTGTGGTAGGGAACTAATGAAAGGCGGAGTCTCTGGACACCCACGCTGTTCTATGGAACTTTGCTACAACTCAGATAATGACTGCTGAGACACGCGGAGAATGGGTTTTAAGACGAAATAAAAAAAAACACAGCAGATATGATACACTGGTGTGATCATGGATTAGTTTTGTGATGTACAAGGTGAAGATATGATACACTAGTGTGATCATGGATTAGTTTTGTGATGTACAAGGTGAAGATATGATACACTGGTGTGATCATGGATTAGTTTTGTGATGTACAAGGTGAAGATATGATACACTGGTGTGATCATGGATTAGTTTTGTGATGTACAAGGTGAAGATATGATACACTGGTGTGATCATGGATTAGTTTTGTGATGTACAAGGTGAAGATATGATACACTGGTGTGATCATGGATTAGTTTTGTGATGTACAAGGTGAAGATATGATACACTAGTGTGATCATGGATTAGTTTTGTGATGTACAAGGTGAAGATATGATACACTGGTGTGATCATGGATTAGTTTTGTGATGTACAAGGTGAAGATATGATACACTGGTGTGATCATGGATTAGTTTTGTGATGTACAAGGTGAAGATATGATACACTGGTGTGATCACGGATTAGTTTTGTGATGTACAAGGTGAAGATATGATACACTGGTGTGATCATGGATTAGTTTTGTGATGTACAACGTGAAGATATGATACACTGGTGTGATCATGGATTAGTTTTGTGATGTACAAGGTGAAGATATGATACACTAGTGTGATCATGGATTAGTTTTGTGATGTACAAGGTGAAGATATGATACACTGGTGTGATCATGGATTAGTTTTGTGATGTACAAGGTGAAGATATGATACACTGGTGTGATCATGGATTAGTTTTGTGATGTACAAGGTGAAGATATGATACACTGGTGTGATCATGGATTAGTTTTGTGATGTACAAGGTGAAGATATGATACACTGGTGTGATCATGGATTAGTTTTGTGATGTACAAGGTGAAGATATGGTACACTGGTGTGATCACGGATTAGTTTTGTGATGTACAAGGTGAAGATATGATACACTGGTGTGATCATCGATTAGTTTTGTGATGTACAAGGTGAAGATATGATACACTGGTGTGATCGTGGATTAGTTTTGTGATGTACAAGGTGAAGATATGATACACTGGTGTGATCATGGATTAGTTTTGTGATGTACAAGGTGAAGATATGATACACTGGTGTGATCATGGATTAGTTTTGTGATGTACAAGGTGAAGATATGATACACTGGTGTGATCATGGATTAGTTTTGTGATGTACAAGGTGAAGATATGATACACTGGTGTGATCATGGATTAGTTTTGTGATGTACAAGGTGAAGATATGATACACTGGTGTGATCATGGATTAGTTTTGTGATGTACAAGGTGAAGATATGATACACTGGTGTGATCATGGATTAGTTTTGTGATGTACAAGGTGAAGATATGATACACTGGTGTGATCATGGATTAGTTTTGTGATGTACAAGGTGAAGATATGGTACACTGGTGTGATCACGGATTAGTTTTGTGATGTACAAGGTGAAGATATGATACACTGGTGTGATCATCGATTAGTTTTGTGATGTACAAGGTGAAGATATGATACACTGGTGTGATCATGGATTAGTTTTGTGATGTACAAGGTGAAGATATGATACACTGGTGTGATCATGGATTAGTTTTGTGATGTACAAGGTGAAGATATGATACACTGGTGTGATCATGGATTAGTTTTGTGATGTACAAGGTGAAGATATGATACACTAGTGTGATCATGGATTAGTTTTGTGATGTACATGGTGAAGGTATGATACACTAGTGTGATCATGGATTAGTTTTGTGATGTACAAGGTGAAGATTATTTGGGTGTTTGTTTAGGGCTGTAGGTCAACATAATGTTTGCCTTTGTGACCCTCTTGACGTAACATCCGTGTCTAGTGGACAGGCCAATGAATGGGCAGACCAATGAATGGAAAGTTTTCAATCGTTGAAATATATCTCGGGTTCAGATGTTTCAACTGTTTGTAAAGGTTCAGATGTTTCAAATGTTTGTAAAGGTTGAAATTATTTTCTTACTTTTATACAGTATTACATTATCTTACTTTTATACATTATCTAAAGGTTGTATTATCTTTCAAAATTTGTCTTTCAGTATTATATTATTTTACTTGTATACATTATCACACAATGTTACATCATCTTACTTTTTTATATTATCTTACAATAGTACATTATCATACTTTTAAACATTATTTCTATCTTATATATATATATATATATATATATATATATATATATATATATATATATATATATATATATATATATATATATATATATATATAAACACTGCTATTTCACTCATTTGACTCAAATCATCACGAAAGAATTGATCCATTGAAGAGTTAAATATTGTATAGAAAAACGTATTAAAATCCACTGGTTTCGCTGATATTTTCCAACAAAAAAAATCGTTTCGATAAAGCATCTTTTGACTTGTAACATTTGGCAGTTGTCTTCCGTTGAGGGGATGATTCTCGCCAGGTACGACGGCGTCCATTTGTCCCAGTATAAAAGATTCAAACCTTCCCCCACCTCAGCCACTTGTAATGCAATCTGTAAGAGCCAACTCCATTACACGGGACAGTTTTTGCTGCCTTCTGCTGGACACGGTGCCATTCCATTTGTGACGTCAGGCATGTTTTTGTGGCAGGCCTTAATGCTGCAGATTTGGAAGATGTTCAACTGGGCAATAATAAAGCTAACAATCGTGCTCACGTTGGTATTATTTCCGTTAATAGTTTCGTTTTATTCATTTTGATGCTGTAACTACGTGAAAGTATTATTATTATAAAAACAAATGATTGAAATTTTATCAAAATAAACTGCTGTGTTAAAACGGTTCGGTGAATAAAAGATGCGAGTTTGCCAAGTGTGTTGTGGTTGGGACGAAACTATGTGTGGTAGATTATATCACGTGGTACATTATATCACGTTCCTAATATAACAACATATCTGCTCACAGAAGAATATCTAAATCAGATTTCCTGATTTTATTTTGTTTAAATTTGATGGCGATTTTATTTATATATTTTTTTGCTTAAAATTCATGTCAAATAATTTTTCTTTAATGTCGATATAAAAAAAACCTGTTAAGTCAACCTTTTCGACAATAGATCCTAAATTATTGATACAGATAGATCCTAAATTATTGATACCGATCATGGGACAAATGGAAACACATTCTGCCAAAATAAATAAATGAAAAAAAAAACCGTTACATTTTTTTTACTGTAGCCACAAAAGACGTGAACACCAGACACATTAGACTGGTTTTATGATTTGTATTGTGCAATAGTAGAGCTTGAATAAAGCGATCAGTGATCGCAGGCAATCAATTTGTTGGATTATAGCCAGAGTTAATTAAATGAACACTGTAATCCACTGAAATGTACTTGATCATGAAGAATTGAAAAACTGTTTTGTTTACTTTTAGAAACTGATTTTCTTTTACATATAGCAAAAGCTTTGTTTACTTTTAAAAACTGATTTTCTTTTTACATATAGCCAGAATATCAAATATAGCTTGCAAGTTTAGAAAACGTTGTACTGTACTGGTGTTAGTGCCTCTAAGAATGTTGGCAGCCCCCAGTATATAGAGCAAAGATCGCAACCAAAACCTCTAAAATACGAGCATGTTTAGCCAAGCGAAAAACGAACTCTAAAAACTGAAGAGCACACCACGTGACGCCGCCCAATACCTACTGTTTGATGCCGTCATACCATCAATAAAGGAGCGCGTCTAGCTGAGCACGAACAATAGATGGGGGTGAGCGAGAATCAAATCCTAGTCCAACCCATTCGGTTAACCTTGGAGGCCCCGCCGACATTGATGAGAGCTTGTGCCGAGGGCTTTCAGCGGACAAGGGCGGGGCCGGGTGTTTACATCAAGTAGCGGCTGTCCCAGAATTCCACTCTGTCGGCTGCAACTCTGCCAGATTGTCTGCTTGAGTGAGTCCTGTTGACTGTCTGTTTCTCCTTTTGTCTGATTGTCTGCTGTAATGATTCATCTTGGCTGTTTGATGCGGTGTTTTTTTTTTTGTCTGTTTTAGCGACTGTCAGTTTACGTGTCTGTGTTGTAAAGAATAACAATATAGAAGAACAAATCATTTTTCTAGACTTGCACAGACAAACAAACAAAAATACAGAGTACTTATCATCGCTTTGTAAAGCCAGTTGAACGATGAGAAATATTTGTCTGGCCGATGTTATTTCGGTATGATGAGTATCATGTGAGAGGTTGTGTGTTTTTTGTGTGTGGCTAAAGCTGGTATCGGTTGATTTGATCTAGCCCTAGTTTGAAAAACATATCAATAACAATTAGAAATAATAGCGCTACTCTGGGAAGAATTAGAAGTTTTGTTTAATTCTGTGTCTCATATTGTTTTGTAAAATTGGTGTCGTCTCCTGTAGTGCCCAGTAGGTAGCTCGCTACACGCAACACGTTTATTTAAGCTAACACGGGTGGATTTACATCAGACCAATATGTAAGAACATCGCTGTGCTGGGGTCCCATTGGAAAACCTAAACAGTTTTATCAAGCGGTTAGTTGGCTTAGTGTGAGTGTGTTTATCTGGCGGTTAGTCGGCTTAATGTGAGTGCGTTTATCTAGCGGCTAGTTGGCTTAGTGTGAGTGCGTTTATCTAGCGGTCAGTTGGCTTAGTGTGAATGCGTTTATTCAGCGGTTGGTCGGCTTAGTGTGAGTGCGTTTATCTAGCGGTCAGTTGGCTTAGTGTGAGTGCGTTTATCTAGCGGTCAGTTGGCTTAGTGTGAATGCGTTTATTCAGCAGTTGGTCGGCTTAGTGTGAGTGCGTTTATCTAGCGGTCAGTTGGCTTAGTGTGAGTGCGTTTATCTAGCGGTCAGTTGGCTTAGCGTGAGTGCGTTTATCTAGCGGTTAGTTGGCTTAATGTGAGTGCGTTTATCTAGCGGTCAGTTGGCTTAGTGTGAATGCGTTTATTCAGCGGTTGGTCGGCTTAATGTGAGTGCGTTTATCTAGCGGTTAGTGGCTTAGTGTGAGTGCGTTTATCTAGCGGTCAGTTGGCTTAGTGTGAGTGCAGCACGCCCGCGTCTCTCGTGGGATTCCCGCTAGTGTGTCTTGAACGTCAGATATTTTTTTGGCGTCTGATTGGGCTCCGTATGTTGAGAGAAGCTTGAAGTATTATTTACTCATTGATATTTGTCACACAATAAAACTTTAGTTTATATTTGAAAGAACAGCAACTCATATTCAAGCATATCTAATCATAGAAAAAAAGAAACATAATTAAGTACAAACGTAACTAAATAAGACATAAAAATAAACTTCGATATTTGTGATGAAATAAGACAGACTGTGGCGTCAAACCGTTATTACTATTTAAACTGGATAAACACAAGTACATTAGTACAAATGTTTGATTTTTCCACATTGCCCCCCTCCTCCCCCTTAAATTATTTTATCTCTTGCACCTTGGTATAACGCCCCTGCCTGAGGTATACAATCATGTACATTTGTTTAAACATTTATAAAATTTATTTATTTGCCTTCGAAATGAAATAGGAAATATTTTATCACGGAAATTTGAAATGAAATAAGGAAAACATAATGATGGAGGTTTGTGATAAAAATCCGAGGGATATTAAATCACGCGAACCCAAATTTTCTTCCCGCCCAGCGCTATTAATAGAGCGTGTATTAACGCTTTTAAGACCGGCAGAAAAGACCACCGGCCTCCTGGACCAAGTCATCATTACGCTAACGCTAACCGGAAGCCGGTGGAGAAAAATGTACCGCGCGTCTGTACGGCGACTCAGTCCAGACCGGATGTCGTTGTCGGCTTGTGGTTAATGGCGTCCGTCTAAATGGTAGCGGCTTTGTGGACGTCTTCCGTCGCTACCTGAATGTGTTCACGTCAGTCTGTCTCGGCTGACGTCAGAAGTCTGCTCTCGTCTGCCGTGTCTTCAGCGGGAGGTCCTCACTTTCTCTCTTTGCGGTTAATATATTTGTATTAAAATACTCCAGTACAGACAACCAAGGGTTAAAATATTTGTATAAAAATATTCCCGGTTGAAGTGACCAAAATAGTTTGAATGAAATTCTGATTGAATAGACAACCATGGGTTAAATGTTTTTATTTAAGTACTTTTGGTACAGACTACCAAGAATTAAGATGTTTCTATTTAAGTCCTTTCTGTAAAGGCTTCAAGGTTTAAAAGTGTTCTGATTAAGTACTTTTGGTACAGGCTAAAGGGTTAAAATATTTCTAATAAAATACTTCCGGTACAGGCCACCAAGGGTTAAAATGTCTCTACCGGACACGCCATCGTTCTGAAAGGTCTTTCAGTTGAACTTGATTAAAAATGTATCTCCAAGGGTTATTACTCTGGTTAAACAAAAAGACAAGTTCCTTAAGTGCATGCCGAGTCAATGTGGGCGGACGTTTTCTAGTAAGTCTGTGACCTGTTCAAATCTAGCCAATACATTATCGACCGGTTAACTAGCAGTACAAACCCTGGGGATGTGTCACTCAGGTGTGTCAGTGTGTTACTTAAGTGGAGATGTCAGTGTGTCACTCAAGTGTGTCATTCAAGTGTGTCAGTGTGTCACTCAAGTGTGTCAGTGTGTCACTCAAGTGTGTCAGTGTATCATTCAAGTGTGTCAGTGTGTCACTGAAGTGTGTCAGTGTATCACTCAAGTGTGTCAGTGTGTCACTCAAGTGTGTCAGTGTATCACTCAAGTGTGTCAGTGTGTCACTCAAGTGTGTCAGTGTGTCACTCAAGTGTGTCAGTGTATCATTCAAGTGTGTCAGTGTGTCACTGAAGTGTGTCAGTGTATCACTCAAGTGTGTCAGTGTGTCACTCAAGTGTGTCAGTGTGTCACTGATGTGTGTCAGTGTATCACTCAAGTGTGTCAGTGTGTCACTCAAGTGTGTCAGTGTGTCACTCAAGTGTGTCAGTGTATCATTCAAGTGTGTCAGTGTGTCACTGAAGTGTGTCAGTGTATCACTCAAGTGTGTCAGTGTGTCACTCAAGTGTGTCACTCAAGTAGTGATGTCAGTGTGTCACTGAAGTGTTGATATCAGTGTGTCACTCATTGTGTCAGTGTGTCACTCAAGTGTGTCAGTGTGTCACTCAAGTGTGTCAGTGTGTCACTCAAGTGTGTCAGTATGTAAATTGGCAAGTTGTGTCCCTACACCTAGTAACATCTGGATACTGGTCACTTACACCAGGTAACATCCCGTTTAGGTATTTTCAAAGTGAAATGCCCTTAGAATTATTTTTTCCTAGACCAGTGGTTCTCAACCTGAGTTCCATCGAACCCCAGTGGTTAGACCTGTGACGTATGTGTATGTTAGACCTGTGACGTATGTGTATGCCAGTTAGACCTGTGACGTATGTGCCAGTTAGACCTGTGACGTATGTGTATGTTAGACCTGTGACGTATGTGTATGTTAGACCTGTGACGTATGTGTATGTTAGACCTGTGACGCATGTGTATGTTAGACCTGTGACGTATGTGTATGCCAGTTAGACCTGTGACGTATGTGTATGCCAGTTAGATGTGACGTATGTGTATGTTAGACCTGTGACGTATGTGTATGTCAGTTAGACCTGTGACGTATGTGTATGTTAGATCTGTGACGTATGTGTATGCCAGTTAGACCTGTGACGTATGTGTATGCCAGTTAGACCTGTGACGTATGTGTATGTTAGACCTGTGACGTATGTGTATGCCAGTTAGACCTGTGACGTATGTGTATGCCAGACCTGTGACGTATGTGTATGTTAGACCTGTGACGTATGTGTATGTTAGACCTGTGACGTATGTGTATGTTAGACCTGTGACGTATGTGTATGCCAGACCTGTGACGTATGTGTATGTTAGACCTGTGACGTATGTGTATGTTAGACCTGTGACGTGTGTGTATGCCAGTTAGACCTGTGACGTATGTGTATGCCAGTTAGACCTGTGACGTATGTGTATATTAGACCTGTGACGTATGTGTATGTTAGATCTGTGACGTATGTGTATGTTAGACCTGTGACGTATGTGTATGCCAGTTAGATCTGTGACGTATGTGTATGCCAGTTAGACCTGTGACGTATGTGCCAGTTAGACCTGTGACGTATGTGTATGTTAGACCTGTGACGTATGTGTATGTTAGATCTGTGACGTATGTGCCAGTTAGACCTGTGACGTATGTGTATGTTAGATCTGTGACGTATGTGTATGCCAGTTAGATCTGTGACGTATGTGTATGCCAGTTAGACCTGTGACGTATGTGTATGTTAGACCTGTGACGTATGTGTATGTTAGATCTGTGACGTATGTGTCAGTTAGACCTGTGACGTATGTGTATGCCAGTTAGATCTGTGACGTATGTGTATGCCAGTTAGACCTGTGACGTATGTGCCAGTTAGACCTGTGACGTATGTGTATGTTAGACCTGTGACGTATGTGTATGCCAGTTAGACCTGTGACGTATGTGTATGCTAGTTAGACCTGTGACGTATGTGTATGTTAGACCTGTGACGTATGTGCCAGTTAGACCTGTGACGTCAGTGTATGCCAGTTAGATCTGTGACGTATGTGTATGTTAGACCTGTGACGTATGTGTATGTTAGACCTGTGACGTAAGTATGCCAGTTAGATCTGTGACGTATGTGTATGTTAGACCTGTGACGTATGTGTATGTTAGACCTGTGACGTATCTGTATGCCAGTTAGACCTGTGACGTATGTGTATGTTAGATCTGTGACGTATGTGTATGTTAGACCTGTGACGTATGTGTATGCCAGTTAGATTTGTGACGTATGTGTATGCCAGTTAGACCTGTGACGTATGTGTATACCAGTTAGACCTGTGACGTATATGCCAGTTAGACCTGTGACGTATGTGTATGCCAGTTAGACCTGTGACGTATGTGTACGTTAGATCTGTGACGTATGTGTATGCCAGTTAGATCTGTGACGTATGTGTATGCCAGTTAGACCTGTGACGTATGTGTATGTTAGATCTGTGACGTATCTGTATGCCAGTTAGACCTGTGACGTATGTGTATGTTAGACCTGTGACGTATGTGTATGCCAGTTAGACCTGTGACGTATGTGTATGCCAGTTAGACCTGTGACGTATGTGCCAGTTAGACCTGTGACGTATGTGTATGCCAGTTAGACCTGTGACGTATGTGTATGCCAGTTAGACCTGTGACGTATGTGTATGTTAGATCTGTGACGTATGTGCCAGTTAGACCTGTGACGTATGTGTATGTTAGACCTGTGACGTATGTGTATGCCAGTTAGACCTGTGACGTATGTGTATGTTAGATCTGTGACGTATCTGCCAGTTAGACCTGTGACGTATGTGTATGTTAGACCTGTGACGTATGTGTATGCCAGTTAGACCTGTGACGTATGTGTATGTTAGACCTGTGACGTATGTGTATGTCAGTTAGACCTGTGACGTATGTGTATGCCAGACCTCTGACGTATGTGTATGCCAGTTAGACCTGTGACGTATGTGTATGCCAGTTAGACCTGTGACGTATGTGTATGTTAGACCTGTGACGTAAGTGTATGCCAGTTAGACCTGTGACGTATGTGTATGTTAGACCTGTGACGTATGTGTATGTCAGTTAGACCTGTGACGTATGTGTATGTTAGACCTGTGACGTATATGTATGCCAGTTAGACCTGTGACGTATGTGTATGTTAGACCTGTGACGTATGTGTATGCCAGTTAGACCTGTGACGTATGTGTATGTTAGACCTGTGACGTATGTGTATGTTAGACCTGTGACGTATGTGTATGTTAGACCTGTGACGTATGTGTATGTTAGACCTGTGACGTATGTGTATGCCAGTTAGACCTCTGACGTATGTGTATGCCAGACCTCTGACGTATGTGTATGCCAGTTAGACCTGTGACGTATCTGTATGTTAGACCTGTGACGTATGTGCCAGTTAGACCTGTGACGTATGTGTCAGTTAGACCTGTGACGTATGTGTAAGCCAGTTAGACCTGTGACGTATGTGTATGTTAGACCTGTGACGTATGTGTAAGCCAGTTAGACCTGTGACGTATGTGTATGTTAGACCTGTGACGTATGTGCCAGTTAGACCTGTGACGTATGTGTATGCTAGTTAGACCTGTGACGTATGTGTAAGCCAGTTAGACCAGTGACGTATGTGTATGTTAGACCTGTGACGTATATGCCAGTTAGACCTGTGACGTATGTGTATGCCAGACTTGTGACGTATGTATATGCCAGTCAGACCTGTGACGTATCTATATGACAGTTAGACCTGTGACGTATATGCCAGTTAGACCTGTGACGTATGTGTATGCCAGACCTGTGACGTATGTGTAAGCCAGTTAGACCTGTGACGTATGTGTATGTTAGACCTGTGACGTATGTGCCAGTTAGACCTGTGACGTATGTGTATGCCAGTTAGACCTGTGACGTATGTGTATGCCAGTTAGACCTGTGACATATGTGCCAGTTAGACCTGTGACGTATGTGTATGTTAGACCTGTGACGTGTGTGTATGCCAGTTAGACCTGTGACGTATGTGTATGTTAGACCTGTGACGTATGTGCCAGTTAGACCTGTGACGTATGTGTATACCAGTTAGACCTGTGACGTATGTGTATGTTAGACCTGTGACGTGTGTGTATGTTAGACCTGTGACGTATGTGTATGTTAGACCTGTGACGTATGTGTATGTTAGACCTGTGACGTATGTGCCAGTTAGACCTGTGACGTATGTGTATACCAGTTAGACCTGTGACGTATCTGTATGTTAGACCTGTGACGTGTGTGTATGTTAGACCTGTGACGTATGTGCCAGTTAGACCTGTGACGTATGTGTATGTTAGACCTGTGACGTATGTGCCAGTTAGACCTGTGACGTATGTGTATACCAGTTAGACCTGTGACGTATGTGTACGCCAGTTAGACCTGTGACGTATGTGTATGTTAGACCTGTGACGTATGTGCCAGTTAGACCTGTGACGTATGTGTATATCAGTTAGACCTGTGACGTATTTGTATGTTAGACCTGTGACGTGTGTGTATGTTAGACCTGTGACGTATGTGCCAGTTAGACCTGTGACGTATGTGTATGTTAGACCTGTGACGTATGTGCCAGTTAGACCTGTGACGTATGTGTATACCAGTTAGACCTGTGACGTATGTGTACGCCAGTTAGACCTGTGACGTATGTGTATGCCAGTTAGACCTGTGACGTATGTGTATGCCAGTTAGACCTGTGACGTATGTGTATACCAGTTAGACCTGTGACGTATGTGTATGCTAGTTAGACCTGTGACGTATGTGTATGTCAGTTAGACCTGTGACGTATGTGTATGCCAGACCTCTGACGTATGTGTATGTCAGTTAGACCTGTGACGTATGTGTATGCTAGTTAGACCTGTGACGTATGTGTATGCCAGTTAGACCTGTGACGTATGTGTATGTTAGACCTGTGACGTATGTGTATGTTAGACCTGTGACGTATGTGTATGTCAGTTAGACCTGTGACGTATGTGTATGCCAGACCTGTGACGTATGTGTATGCTAGTTAGACCTGTGACGTATGTGTATGTCAGTTAGACCTGTGACGTATATGCCAGTTAGACCTGTGACGGATATGCCAGTTAGACCTGTGACGTATGTGTATGTCAGTTAGACCTGTGACGTATGTGTATGTTAGACCTGTGACGTATGTGTATGCCAGTTAGCCCTGTGACGTATGTGCCAGTTAGACCTGTGACGTATGTGTATGTTAGACCTGTGACGTATATGTATGCCAGTTAGACCTGTGACGTATGTGTATGTTAGACCTGTGACGTATGTGTATGCCAGTTAGACCTGTGACGTATGTGTATGCTAGTTAGACCTGTGACGTATGTGTATGTTAGACCTGTGACGTATGTGTATGTCAGTTAGACCTGTGACGTATGTGTATGCCAGACCTCTGACGTATGTGTATGCTAGTTAGACCTGTGACGTATGTGTATGTCAGTTCGACCTGTGACGTATATGCCAGTTAGACCTGTGACGTATATGCCAGTTAGACCTGTGACGTATGTGTATGTCAGTTAGACCTGTGACGTATGTGTATGTTAGACCTGTGACGTATGTGTATGCCAGTTAGCCCTGTGACGTATGTGCCAGTTAGACCTGTGACGTATGTGTATGTTAGACCTGTGACGTATATGTATGCCAGTTAGACCTGTGACGTATGTGTATGTTAGACCTGTGACGTATGTGTATGCCAGTTAGACCTGTGACGTATGTGTATGTTAGACCTGTGACGTATGTGTATGTTAGACCTGTGACGTATGTGTATGTTAGACCTGTGACGTATGTGTATGCCAGTTAGATCTGTGACGTATGTGTATGTTAGACCTGTGACGTAAGTGTATGCCAGTTAGACCTGTGACGTATGTGTATGCTAGTTAGACCTGTGACGTATGTGTATGTTAGACCTGTGACGTAAGTGTATGCCAGTTAGACCTGTGACGTATGTGTATGTTAGACCTGTGACGTATGTGTATGCCAGTTAGATGTGACGTATGTGTATGTTAGACCTGTGACGTATATGTATGCCAGTTAGACCTGTGACGTATGTGTATACCAGTTAGACCTGTGACGTATGTGTATGTTAGACCTGTGACGTGTGTGTATGTTAGACCTGTGACGTATGTGTATGTTAGACCTGTGACGTATGTGTATGTTAGACCTGTGACGTATGTGCCAGTTAGACCTGTGACGTATGTGTATACCAGTTAGACCTGTGACGTATGTGTACGCCAGTTAGGCCTGTGACGTATGTGTATGCTAGTTAGACCTGTGACGTATGTGTATGCCAGTTAGACCTGTGACGTATGTGTATGCCAGACCTCTGACGTATGTGTATGTTAGACCTTTGACGTATGTGCCAGTTAGACCTGTGACGTATGTGTATACCAGTTAGACCTGTGACGTATGTGTACGCCAGTTAGACCTGTGACGTATGTGTATGCTAGTTTGACCTGTGACGTATGTGTATGCCAGTTAGACCTGTGACGTATGTGTATGCCAGACCTCTGACGTATGTGTATGTTAGACCTGTGACGTATGTGCCAGTTAGACCTGTGACGTATGTGTATACCAGTTAGACCTGTGACGTATGTGTACGCCAGTTAGACCTGTGACGTATGTGTATGCTAGTTAGACCTGTGACGTATGTGAATGCCAGTTAGACCTGTGACGTATGTGTATGCCAGACCTCTGACGTATGTGTATGTTAGACCTGTGACGTATGTGCCAGTTAGACCTGTGACGTATGTGTATACCAGTTAGACCTGTGACGTATATGCCAGTTAGACCTGTGACGTATGTGTATGCCAGTTAGACCTGTGACGTATGTGTACGTTAGATCTGTGACGTATGTGTATGCCAGTTAGATCTGTGACGTATGTGTATGCCAGTTAGACCTGTGACGTATGTGTATGTTAGATCTGTGACGTATCTGTATGCCAGTTAGACCTGTGACGTATGTGTATGTTAGACCTGTGACGTATGTGTATGCCAGTTAGACCTGTGACGTATGTGTATGCCAGTTAGACCTGTGACGTATGTGCCAGTTAGACCTGTGACGTATGTGTATGCCAGTTAGACCTGTGACGTATGTGTATGCCAGTTAGACCTGTGACGTATGTGTATGTTAGATCTGTGACGTATGTGCCAGTTAGACCTGTGACGTATGTGTATGTTAGACCTGTGACGTATGTGTATGCCAGTTAGACCAGTGACGTATGTGTATGTTAGACCTGTGACGTATATGCCAGTTAGACCTGTGACGTATGTGTATGCCAGACTTGTGACGTATGTATATGCCAGTCAGACCTGTGACGTATCTATATGACAGTTAGACCTGTGACGTATATGCCAGTTAGACCTGTGACGTATGTGTATGCCAGACCTGTGACGTATGTGTAAGCCAGTTAGACCTGTGACGTATGTGTATGTTAGACCTGTGACGTATGTGCCAGTTAGACCTGTGACGTATGTGTATGCCAGTTAGACCTGTGACGTATGTGTATGCCAGTTAGACCTGTGACATATGTGCCAGTTAGACCTGTGACGTATGTGTATGTTAGACCTGTGACGTGTGTGTATGCCAGTTAGACCTGTGACGTATGTGTATGTTAGACCTGTGACGTATGTGCCAGTTAGACCTGTGACGTATGTGTATACCAGTTAGACCTGTGACGTATGTGTATGTTAGACCTGTGACGTGTGTGTATGTTAGACCTGTGACGTATGTGTATGTTAGACCTGTGACGTATGTGTATGTTAGACCTGTGACGTATGTGCCAGTTAGACCTGTGACGTATGTGTATACCAGTTAGACCTGTGACGTATCTGTATGTTAGACCTGTGACGTGTGTGTATGTTAGACCTGTGACGTATGTGCCAGTTAGACCTGTGACGTATGTGTATGTTAGACCTGTGACGTATGTGCCAGTTAGACCTGTGACGTATGTGTATACCAGTTAGACCTGTGACGTATGTGTACGCCAGTTAGACCTGTGACGTATGTGTATGTTAGACCTGTGACGTATGTGCCAGTTAGACCTGTGACGTATGTGTATATCAGTTAGACCTGTGACGTATTTGTATGTTAGACCTGTGACGTGTGTGTATGTTAGACCTGTGACGTATGTGCCAGTTAGACCTGTGACGTATGTGTATGTTAGACCTGTGACGTATGTGCCAGTTAGACCTGTGACGTATGTGTATACCAGTTAGACCTGTGACGTATGTGTACGCCAGTTAGACCTGTGACGTATGTGTATGCCAGTTAGACCTGTGACGTATGTGTATGCCAGTTAGACCTGTGACGTATGTGTATACCAGTTAGACCTGTGACGTATGTGTATGCTAGTTAGACCTGTGACGTATGTGTATGTCAGTTAGACCTGTGACGTATGTGTATGCCAGACCTCTGACGTATGTGTATGTCAGTTAGACCTGTGACGTATGTGTATGCTAGTTAGACCTGTGACGTATGTGTATGCCAGTTAGACCTGTGACGTATGTGTATGTTAGACCTGTGACGTATGTGTATGTTAGACCTGTGACGTATGTGTATGTCAGTTAGACCTGTGACGTATGTGTATGCCAGACCTGTGACGTATGTGTATGCTAGTTAGACCTGTGACGTATGTGTATGTCAGTTAGACCTGTGACGTATATGCCAGTTAGACCTGTGACGGATATGCCAGTTAGACCTGTGACGTATGTGTATGTCAGTTAGACCTGTGACGTATGTGTATGTTAGACCTGTGACGTATGTGTATGCCAGTTAGCCCTGTGACGTATGTGCCAGTTAGACCTGTGACGTATGTGTATGTTAGACCTGTGACGTATATGTATGCCAGTTAGACCTGTGACGTATGTGTATGTTAGACCTGTGACGTATGTGTATGCCAGTTAGACCTGTGACGTATGTGTATGCTAGTTAGACCTGTGACGTATGTGTATGTTAGACCTGTGACGTATGTGTATGTCAGTTAGACCTGTGACGTATGTGTATGCCAGACCTCTGACGTATGTGTATGCTAGTTAGACCTGTGACGTATGTGTATGTCAGTTCGACCTGTGACGTATATGCCAGTTAGACCTGTGACGTATATGCCAGTTAGACCTGTGACGTATGTGTATGTCAGTTAGACCTGTGACGTATGTGTATGTTAGACCTGTGACGTATGTGTATGCCAGTTAGCCCTGTGACGTATGTGCCAGTTAGACCTGTGACGTATGTGTATGTTAGACCTGTGACGTATATGTATGCCAGTTAGACCTGTGACGTATGTGTATGTTAGACCTGTGACGTATGTGTATGCCAGTTAGACCTGTGACGTATGTGTATGTTAGACCTGTGACGTATGTGTATGTTAGACCTGTGACGTATGTGTATGTTAGACCTGTGACGTATGTGTATGCCAGTTAGATCTGTGACGTATGTGTATGTTAGACCTGTGACGTAAGTGTATGCCAGTTAGACCTGTGACGTATGTGTATGCTAGTTAGACCTGTGACGTATGTGTATGTTAGACCTGTGACGTAAGTGTATGCCAGTTAGACCTGTGACGTATGTGTATGTTAGACCTGTGACGTATGTGTATGCCAGTTAGATGTGACGTATGTGTATGTTAGACCTGTGACGTATATGTATGCCAGTTAGACCTGTGACGTATGTGTATACCAGTTAGACCTGTGACGTATGTGTATGTTAGACCTGTGACGTGTGTGTATGTTAGACCTGTGACGTATGTGTATGTTAGACCTGTGACGTATGTGTATGTTAGACCTGTGACGTATGTGCCAGTTAGACCTGTGACGTATGTGTATACCAGTTAGACCTGTGACGTATGTGTACGCCAGTTAGGCCTGTGACGTATGTGTATGCTAGTTAGACCTGTGACGTATGTGTATGCCAGTTAGACCTGTGACGTATGTGTATGCCAGACCTCTGACGTATGTGTATGTTAGACCTTTGACGTATGTGCCAGTTAGACCTGTGACGTATGTGTATACCAGTTAGACCTGTGACGTATGTGTAAGCCAGTTAGACCTGTGACGTATGTGTATGCTAGTTTGACCTGTGACGTATGTGTATGCCAGTTAGACCTGTGACGTATGTGTATGCCAGACCTCTGACGTATGTGTATGTTAGACCTGTGACGTATGTGCCAGTTAGACCTGTGACGTATGTGTATACCAGTTAGACCTGTGACGTATGTGTACGCCAGTTAGACCTGTGACGTATGTGTATGCTAGTTAGACCTGTGACGTATGTGAATGCCAGTTAGACCTGTGACGTATGTGTATGCCAGACCTCTGACGTATGTGTATGTTAGACCTGTGACGTATGTGCCAGTTAGACCTGTGACGTATGTGTATACCAGTTAGACCTGTGACGTATATGCCAGTTAGACCTGTGACGTATGTGTATGCCAGTTAGACCTGTGACGTATGTGTACGTTAGATCTGTGACGTATGTGTATGCCAGTTAGATCTGTGACGTATGTGTATGCCAGTTAGACCTGTGACGTATGTGTATGTTAGATCTGTGACGTATCTGTATGCCAGTTAGACCTGTGACGTATGTGTATGTTAGACCTGTGACGTATGTGTATGCCAGTTAGACCTGTGACGTATGTGTATGCCAGTTAGACCTGTGACGTATGTGCCAGTTAGACCTGTGACGTATGTGTATGCCAGTTAGACCTGTGACGTATGTGTATGCCAGTTAGACCTGTGACGTATGTGTATGTTAGATCTGTGACGTATGTGCCAGTTAGACCTGTGACGTATGTGTATGTTAGACCTGTGACGTATGTGTATGCCAGTTAGACCTGTGACGTATGTGTATGTTAGATCTGTGACGTATCTGCCAGTTAGACCTGTGACGTATGTGTATGTTAGACCTGTGACGTATGTGTATGCCAGTTAGACCTGTGACGTATGTGTATGTTAGACCTGTGACGTATGTGTATGTCAGTTAGACCTGTGACGTATGTGTATGCCAGACCTCTGACGTATGTGTATGCCAGTTAGACCTGTGACGTATGTGTATGCCAGTTAGACCTGTGACGTATGTGTATGTTAGACCTGTGACGTAAGTGTATGCCAGTTAGACCTGTGACGTATGTGTATGTTAGACCTGTGACGTATGTGTATGTCAGTTAGACCTGTGACGTATGTGTATGTTAGACCTGTGACGTATATGTATGCCAGTTAGACCTGTGACGTATGTGTATGTTAGACCTGTGACGTATGTGTATGCCAGTTAGACCTGTGACGTATGTGTATGTTAGACCTGTGACGTATGTGTATGTTAGACCTGTGACGTATGTGTATGTTAGACCTGTGACGTATGTGTATGTTAGACCTGTGACGTATGTGTATGCCAGTTAGACCTCTGACGTATGTGTATGCCAGACCTCTGACGTATGTGTATGCCAGTTAGACCTGTGACGTATCTGTATGTTAGACCTGTGACGTATGTGCCAGTTAGACCTGTGACGTATGTGTCAGTTAGACCTGTGACGTATGTGTAAGCCAGTTAGACCTGTGACGTATGTGTATGTTAGACCTGTGACGTATGTGTAAGCCAGTTAGACCTGTGACGTATGTGTATGTTAGACCTGTGACGTATGTGCCAGTTAGACCTGTGACGTATGTGTATGCTAGTTAGACCTGTGACGTATGTGTAAGCCAGTTAGACCAGTGACGTATGTGTATGTTAGACCTGTGACGTATATGCCAGTTAGACCTGTGACGTATGTGTATGCCAGACTTGTGACGTATGTATATGCCAGTCAGACCTGTGACGTATCTATATGACAGTTAGACCTGTGACGTATATGCCAGTTAGACCTGTGACGTATGTGTATGCCAGACCTGTGACGTATGTGTAAGCCAGTTAGACCTGTGACGTATGTGTATGTTAGACCTGTGACGTATGTGCCAGTTAGACCTGTGACGTATGTGTATGCCAGTTAGACCTGTGACGTATGTGTATGCCAGTTAGACCTGTGACATATGTGCCAGTTAGACCTGTGACGTATGTGTATGTTAGACCTGTGACGTGTGTGTATGCCAGTTAGACCTGTGACGTATGTGTATGTTAGACCTGTGACGTATGTGCCAGTTAGACCTGTGACGTATGTGTATACCAGTTAGACCTGTGACGTATGTGTATGTTAGACCTGTGACGTGTGTGTATGTTAGACCTGTGACGTATGTGTATGTTAGACCTGTGACGTATGTGTATGTTAGACCTGTGACGTATGTGCCAGTTAGACCTGTGACGTATGTGTATACCAGTTAGACCTGTGACGTATCTGTATGTTAGACCTGTGACGTGTGTGTATGTTAGACCTGTGACGTATGTGCCAGTTAGACCTGTGACGTATGTGTATGTTAGACCTGTGACGTATGTGCCAGTTAGACCTGTGACGTATGTGTATACCAGTTAGACCTGTGACGTATGTGTACGCCAGTTAGACCTGTGACGTATGTGTATGTTAGACCTGTGACGTATGTGCCAGTTAGACCTGTGACGTATGTGTATATCAGTTAGACCTGTGACGTATTTGTATGTTAGACCTGTGACGTGTGTGTATGTTAGACCTGTGACGTATGTGCCAGTTAGACCTGTGACGTATGTGTATGTTAGACCTGTGACGTATGTGCCAGTTAGACCTGTGACGTATGTGTATACCAGTTAGACCTGTGACGTATGTGTACGCCAGTTAGACCTGTGACGTATGTGTATGCCAGTTAGACCTGTGACGTATGTGTATGCCAGTTAGACCTGTGACGTATGTGTATACCAGTTAGACCTGTGACGTATGTGTATGCTAGTTAGACCTGTGACGTATGTGTATGTCAGTTAGACCTGTGACGTATGTGTATGCCAGACCTCTGACGTATGTGTATGTCAGTTAGACCTGTGACGTATGTGTATGCTAGTTAGACCTGTGACGTATGTGTATGCCAGTTAGACCTGTGACGTATGTGTATGTTAGACCTGTGACGTATGTGTATGTTAGACCTGTGACGTATGTGTATGTCAGTTAGACCTGTGACGTATGTGTATGCCAGACCTGTGACGTATGTGTATGCTAGTTAGACCTGTGACGTATGTGTATGTCAGTTAGACCTGTGACGTATATGCCAGTTAGACCTGTGACGGATATGCCAGTTAGACCTGTGACGTATGTGTATGTCAGTTAGACCTGTGACGTATGTGTATGTTAGACCTGTGACGTATGTGTATGCCAGTTAGCCCTGTGACGTATGTGCCAGTTAGACCTGTGACGTATGTGTATGTTAGACCTGTGACGTATATGTATGCCAGTTAGACCTGTGACGTATGTGTATGTTAGACCTGTGACGTATGTGTATGCCAGTTAGACCTGTGACGTATGTGTATGCTAGTTAGACCTGTGACGTATGTGTATGTTAGACCTGTGACGTATGTGTATGTCAGTTAGACCTGTGACGTATGTGTATGCCAGACCTCTGACGTATGTGTATGCTAGTTAGACCTGTGACGTATGTGTATGTCAGTTCGACCTGTGACGTATATGCCAGTTAGACCTGTGACGTATATGCCAGTTAGACCTGTGACGTATGTGTATGTCAGTTAGACCTGTGACGTATGTGTATGTTAGACCTGTGACGTATGTGTATGCCAGTTAGCCCTGTGACGTATGTGCCAGTTAGACCTGTGACGTATGTGTATGTTAGACCTGTGACGTATATGTATGCCAGTTAGACCTGTGACGTATGTGTATGTTAGACCTGTGACGTATGTGTATGCCAGTTAGACCTGTGACGTATGTGTATGTTAGACCTGTGACGTATGTGTATGTTAGACCTGTGACGTATGTGTATGTTAGACCTGTGACGTATGTGTATGCCAGTTAGATCTGTGACGTATGTGTATGTTAGACCTGTGACGTAAGTGTATGCCAGTTAGACCTGTGACGTATGTGTATGCTAGTTAGACCTGTGACGTATGTGTATGTTAGACCTGTGACGTAAGTGTATGCCAGTTAGACCTGTGACGTATGTGTATGTTAGACCTGTGACGTATGTGTATGCCAGTTAGATGTGACGTATGTGTATGTTAGACCTGTGACGTATATGTATGCCAGTTAGACCTGTGACGTATGTGTATACCAGTTAGACCTGTGACGTATGTGTATGTTAGACCTGTGACGTGTGTGTATGTTAGACCTGTGACGTATGTGTATGTTAGACCTGTGACGTATGTGTATGTTAGACCTGTGACGTATGTGCCAGTTAGACCTGTGACGTATGTGTATACCAGTTAGACCTGTGACGTATGTGTACGCCAGTTAGGCCTGTGACGTATGTGTATGCTAGTTAGACCTGTGACGTATGTGTATGCCAGTTAGACCTGTGACGTATGTGTATGCCAGACCTCTGACGTATGTGCCAGTTAGACCTGTGACGTATGTGTATGCTAGTTAGACCTGTGACGTATGTGTATGCCAGTTAGACCTGTGACGTATGTGTATGTTAGACCTGTGACGTATGTGTATGTTAGACCTGTGACGTATGTGTATGTCAGTTAGACCTGTGACGTATGTGTATGCCAGACCTCTGACGTATGTGTATGTCAGTTAGACCTGTGACGTATGTGTATGCTAGTTAGACCTGTGACGTATGTGTATGCCAGTTAGACCTGTGACGTATGTGTATGTTAGACCTGTGACGTATGTGTATGTTAGACCTGTGACGTATGTGTATGTCAGTTAGACCTGTGACGTATGTGTATGCCAGACCTGTGACGTATGTGTATGCTAGTTAGACCTGTGACGTATGTGTATGTCAGTTAGACCTGTGACGTATATGCCAGTTAGACCTGTGACGTATATGCCAGTTAGACCTGTGACGTATGTGTATGTCAGTTAGACCTGTGACGTATGTGTATGTTAGACCTGTGACGTATGTGTATGCCAGTTAGCCCTGTGACGTATGTGCCAGTTAGACCTGTGACGTATGTGTATGTTAGACCTGTGACGTATATGTATGCCAGTTAGACCTGTGACGTATGTGTATGTTAGACCTGTGACGTATGTGTATGCCAGTTAGACCTGTGACGTATGTGTATGTTAGACCTGTGACGTATGTGTATGTTAGACCTGTGACGTATGTGTATGTTAGACCTGTGACGTATGTGTATGCCAGTTAGATCTGTGACGTATGTGTATGTTAGACCTGTGACGTAAGTGTATGCCAGTTAGACCTGTGACGTATGTGTATGCCAGTTAGACCTGTGACGTATGTGTATGTTAGACCTGTGACGTAAGTGTATGCCAGTTAGACCTGTGACGTATGTGTATGTTAGACCTGTGACGTATGTGTATGCCAGTTAGATGTGACGTATGTGTATGTTAGACCTGTGACGTATATGTATGCCAGTTAGACCTGTGACGTATGTGTATGTTAGACCTGTGACGTATGTGTATGTTAGACCTGTGACGTATGTGTATGCCAGTTAGATCTGTGACGTATGTGTATGCCAGTTAGACCTGTGACGTATGTGTATGTTAGACCTGTGACATATGTGTATGTTAGAGCTGTGACGTATGTGCCAGTTAGACCTGTGACGTATGTGTATGCCAGTTAGATCTGTGACGTATGTGTATGTTAGACCTGTGACGTAAGTGTATGCCAGTTAGACCTGTGACGTATGTGTTTGCCAGTTAGACCTGTGACGTATGTGTATGTTAGACCTGTGACGTAAGTGTATGCCAGTTAGACCTGTGACGTATGTGTATGTTAGACCTGTGACGTATGTGTATGCCAGTTAGATGTGACGTATGTGTATGTTAGACCTGTGACGTATATGTATGCCAGTTAGACCTGTGACGTATGTGTATGTTAGACCTGTGACGTATGTGTATGCCAGTTAGATCTGTGACGTATGTGTATGTTAGACCTGTGACGTATGTGTATGTTAGACCTGTGACGTAAGTGTATGCCAGTTAGCCCTGTGACGTATGTGCCAGTTAGACCTGTGACGTATGTGTATGTTAGACCTGTGACGTATATGTATGCCAGTTAGATCTGTGACGTATGTGTATGTTAGACCTGTGACGTAAGTGTATGCCAGTTAGACCTGTGACGTATGTGTATGCCAGTTAGACCTGTGACGTATGTGTATGTTAGACCTGTGACGTATGTGCCAGTTAGACCTGTGACGTATGTGTATGTTAGACCTGTGACGTATGTGTATGTTAGATCTGTGACGTATGTGCCAGTTAGACCTGTGACGTATGTGTATGTTAGACCTGTGACGTATGTGTATGTTAGATCTGTGACGTATGTGTATGCCAGTTAGATCTGTGACGTATGTGTATGCCAGTTAGATCTGTGACGTATGTGTATGTTAGACCTGTGACGTATGTGTATGTTAGACCTGTGACGTATGTGTATGTTAGATCTGTGACGTGTGTGTATGTTAGATCTGTGACGTATGTGTATGTTAGATCTGTGACGTATGTGTATGTTAGATCTGTGACGTATGTGTATGTTAAACCTGTGACGTATGTGTATGTTAGACCTGTGACGTATGTGTATGTTAGATCTGTGACGTATGTGTATGCCAGTTAGACCTGTGACGTATGTGTATGCTAGACCTGTGACGTATGTGTATGTCAGTTAGACCTGTGACGTATGTGTATGCCAGACCTCTGACGTATGTGTATGTCAGTTAGACCTGTGACGTATGTGTATGCTAGTTAGACCTGTGACGTATGTGTATGCCAGTTAGACCTGTGACGTATGTGTATGTTAGACCTGTGACGTATGTGTATGTTAGACCTGTGACGTATGTGTATGTCAGTTAGACCTGTGACGTATGTGTATGCCAGACCTGTGACGTATGTGTATGCTAGTTAGACCTGTGACGTATGTGTATGTCAGTTAGACCTGTGACGTATATGCCAGTTAGACCTGTGACGTATATGCCAGTTAGACCTGTGACGTATGTGTATGTCAGTTAGACCTGTGACGTATGTGTATGTTAGACCTGTGACGTATGTGTATGCCAGTTAGCCCTGTGACGTATGTGCCAGTTAGACCTGTGACGTATGTGTATGTTAGACCTGTGACGTATATGTATGCCAGTAAGACCTGTGACGTATGTGTATGTTAGACCTGTGACGTATGTGTATGCCAGTTAGACCTGTGACGTATGTGTATGCTAGTTAGACCTGTGACGTATGTGTATGTTAGACCTGTGACGTATGTGTATGCCAGTTAGACCTGTGACGTATGTGTATGTTAGACCTGTGACGTATGTGTATGCCAGTTAGATGTGACGTATGTGTATGTTAGACCTGTGACGTATATGTATGCCAGTTAGACCTGTGACGTATGTGTATACCAGTTAGACCTGTGACGTATGTGTATGTTAGACCTGTGACGTGTGTGTATGTTAGACCTGTGACGTATGTGTATGTTAGACCTGTGACGTATGTGCCAGTTAGACCTGTGACGTATGTGTATGTTAGACCTGTGACGTATGTGCCAGTTAGACCTGTGACGTAAGTGTATACCAGTTAGACCTGTGACGTATGTGTACGCCAGTTAGACCTGTGACGTATGTGTATGCTAGTTAGACCTGTGACGTATGTGTATGCCAGTTAGACCTGTGACGTATGTGTATGCCAGACCTCTGACGTATGTGTATGTTAGACCTATGACGTATGTGCCAGTTAGACCTGTGACGTATGTGTATACCAGTTAGACCTGTGACGTATGTGTACGCCAGTTAGACCTGTGACGTATGTGTATGCTAGTTAGACCTGTGACGTATGTGTATGCCAGTTAGACCTGTGACGTATGTGTATGCCAGACCTCTGACGTATGTGTATGTTAGACCTGTGACGTATGTGCCAGTTAGACCTGTGACGTATGTGTATACCAGTTAGACCTGTGACGTATGTGTACGCCAGTTAGACCTGTGACGTATGTGTATGCTAGTTAGACCTGTGACGTATGTGTATGCCAGTTAGACCTGTGACGTATGTGTATGCCAGACCTCTGACGTATGTGTATGTTAGACCTGTGACGTATGTGCCAGTTAGACCTGTGACGTATGTGTATACCAGTTAGACCTGTGACGTATGTGTACGCCAGTTAGACCTGTGACGTATGTGTATGCTAGTTAGACCTGTGACGTATGTGTATGCCAGTTAGACCTGTGACGTATGTGTATGCCAGACCTCTGACGTATGTGCCAGTTAGACCTGTGACGTATGTGTATGCTAGTTAGACCTGTGACGTATGTGTATGTTAGACCTGTGACGTATGTGTATGTTAGACCTGTGACGTATGTGTATGTTAGATCTGTGACGTGTGTGTATGTCAGTTAGACCTGTGACGTATGTGTATGTCAGTTAGACATCTGACGTATGTGTATGTCAGTTAGACCTGTGACGTATGTGTATGCTAGTTAGACCTGTGACGTATGTGTATGCCAGTTAGACCTGTGACGTATGTGTATGTTAGACCTGTGACGTATGTGTATGTTAGACCTGTGACGTATGTGTATGTCAGTTAGACCTGTGACGTATGTGTATGCCAGACCTGTGACGTATGTGTATGCTAGTTAGACCTGTGACGTATGTGTATGTCAGTTAGACCTGTGACGTATATGCCAGTTAGACCTGTGACGTATATGCCAGTTAGACCTGTGACGTATGTGTATGTCAGTTAGACCTGTGACGTATGTGTATGTTAGACCTGTGACGTATGTGTATGCCAGTTAGCCCTGTGACGTATGTGCCAGTTAGACCTGTGACGTATGTGTATGTTAGACCTGTGACGTATATGTATGCCAGTTAGACCTGTGACGTATGTGTATGTTAGACCTGTGACGTATGTGTATGCCAGTTAGACCTGTGACGTATGTGTATGTTAGACCTGTGACGTATGTGTATGTTAGACCTGTGACGTATGTGTATGTTAGACCTGTGACGTATGTGTATGCCAGTTAGATCTGTGACGTATGTCTATGTTAGACCTGTGACGTAAGTGTATGCCAGTTAGACCTGTGACGTATGTGTATGCCAGTTAGACCTGTGACGTATGTGTATGTTAGACCTGTGACGTAAGTGTATGCCAGTTAGACCTGTGACGTATGTGTATGTTAGACCTGTGACGTATGTGTATGCCAGTTAGATGTGACGTATGTGTATGTTAGACCTGTGACGTATATGTATGCCAGTTAGACCTGTGACGTATGTGTATGTTAGACCTGTGACGTATGTGTATGTTAGACCTGTGACGTATGTGTATGCCAGTTAGATCTGTGACGTATGTGTATGCCAGTTAGACCTGTGACGTATGTGTATGTTACACCTGTGACATATGTGTATGTTAGAGCTGTGACGTATGTGCCAGTTAGACCTGTGACGTATGTGTATGCCAGTTAGATCTGTGACGTATGTGTATGTTAGACCTGTGACGTAAGTGTATGCCAGTTAGACCTGTGACGTATGTGTTTGCCAGTTAGACCTGTGACGTATGTGTATGTTAGACCTGTGACGTAAGTGTATGCCAGTTAGACCTGTGACGTATGTGTATGTTAGACCTGTGACGTATGTGTATGCCAGTTAGATGTGACGTATGTGTATGTTAGACCTGTGACGTATATGTATGCCAGTTAGACCTGTGACGTATGTGTATGTTAGACCTGTGACGTATGTGTATGCCAGTTAGATCTGTGACGTATGTGTATGTTAGACCTGTGACGTATGTGTATGTTAGACCTGTGACGTAAGTGTATGCCAGTTAGCCCTGTGACGTATGTGCCAGTTAGACCTGTTACGTATGTGTATGTTAGACCTGTGACGTATATGTATGCCAGTTAGATCTGTGACGTATGTGTATGTTAGACCTGTGACGTAAGTGTATGCCAGTTAGACCTGTGACGTATGTGTATGCCAGTTAGACCTGTGACGTATGTGTATGTTAGACCTGTGACGTATGTGCCAGTTAGACCTGTGACGTATGTGTATGTTAGACCTGTGACGTATGTGTATGTTAGATCTGTGAACGTATGTGCCAGTTAGACCTGTGACGTATGTGTATGTTAGACCTGTGACGTATGTGTATGTTAGATCTGTGACGTATGTGCCAGTTAGACCTGTGACGTATGTGTATGTTAGACCTGTGACGTATGTGTATGTTAGATCTGTGACGTATGTGTATGCCAGTTAGATCTGTGACGTATGTGTATGCCAGTTAGATCTGTGACGTATGTGTATGTTAGACCTGTGACGTATGTGTATGTTAGACCTGTGACGTATGTGTATGTTAGATCTGTGACGTATGTGTATGCCAGTTAGACCTGTGACGTATGTGTATGCTAGTTAGATCTGTGACGTATGTGTATGTTAGACCTGTGACGTATGTGTATGTTAGACCTGTGACGTATGTGTATGCCAGTTAGATCTGTGACGTATGTGTATGCCAGACCTGTGACGTATGTGTATGCTAGTTAGACCTGTGACGTATGTGTATGCCAGTTAGATCTGTGACGTATGTGTATGTTAGACCTGTGACGTATGTGTATGTTAGACCTGTGACGTATGTGTATGTTAGACCTGTGACGTATGTGTATGCCAGTTAGACCTGTGACGTATGTGTATGCCAGTTAGACCTGTGACGTATGTGTATGTCAGTTAGACCTGTGACGTATGTGTATGTCAGTTAGATCTGTGACGTATGTGTATGCCAGTTAGACCTGTGACGTATGTGTATGTTAGACCTGTGACGTATGTGTATGTTAGACCTGTGACGTATGTGTATGTTAGACCTGTGACGTATGTGTATGCCAGTTAGACCTGTGACGTATGTGCCAGTTAGACCTGTGACGTATGTGTATGTTAGACCTGTGACGTATGTGTATGTTAGATCTGTGACGTATGTGCCAGTTAGACCTGTGACGTATGTGTATGTTAGATCTGTGACGTATGTGTATGTTAGACCTGTGACGTATTGCCGCCATTTGATTCCCTGGAACTCTCGGCACCCATCTGTCTTGGAACTCGCCTGTCCGCGCTAAGGCCGACAGACGGCGTGTGTGTGCCAATCAGGCACTCACCGAAACTAATCTGCATATTTATTTTGCCGGTCTGCCGGCTCTTGATCCGGCCGAACAAATAAGTTTTCTAGGCCGAGAAACAAAAGAAAGTTTAGGCGCGGTCATGTGGATGTTTAGTATGGTTTTAATGCCAGTGTTTTTCCATTTGTTGCATATAAAGTCAGTTATTTAATCTATATTTAGAATATCTATTATTTGCTTTAACTAGATGATCAATTGTGTATCATAAAAACAAAGATCAACAAAGCGATAAAATAACATAAAGCCGTATAGCGGAGACGAAAATAAGAGATGACATTGATTGACAGTTTAATAGACCAAGGGAAACGCCCACAGAAATAAATTACTTTTTAGAAAATTTTGGGAGGGAAAACGAAAACCCCTGGCAATGAAACACCAAACTTATTGGATTTTGAAAATGGCCGAAGGACGCCATTTTATGGAGTTTCCCAAGGCTTAACCTAACAAGGGAATTCTCCGGGAGGGAGATTGGAGGCATGAGATTAGGTTTTCTGTGCGGGGTTAGGAGGTTTTCTCTGTGCGGGGGTCAGGAGGTTTTCTCTGTGCGGGGGTCAGGAGGTTTTCTCTGTGCGGGGGTCAGGAGGTTTTCTGTCTGGGGGTCAGGAGGTTTTCTCTGTGCGGGGGTTAAGTTTAATGCACGGCACAACAACTTTAACCTTTGCTTGCTTGAATTAGTTTAAACCTTAGGTAAATAATGGCTAGCTGCCGATTTATAGAACGCATGTATACTAACGCAACAATCTCGGGTTCAATATCCAAGTCACCCAGCTCTATCGGGTAATTCGGAAATAGCTAAAACAACAAGGCGTATCGTTGTCTATACAATCATATAAGTCGTGGTCAGTGGATTAGAAGTCTATTTTTTCTATAGTTCAAGATGAATCTACATATTTTTTTACTGAATAAAAGATCTACTTTCGAAACTTTCATCAAAGTATTGTGTTTCTTTCTTCTGGAATATTCGAGACCAGGCCTCACGACTTGAAGGTCAGGGAGGTTATAAATACAGGGACTTAACTCCCAGCGTCCCGTGGACACATTAAATATTTATCATGTCTAGTATTAATCCTCGCCTTGTGGACAAGACAGCCGGTTTTGTACGGGATGTAATAGTGAGACATTGTGAGACGATGTAATAGTGAGACATTGTGAGACGATGTAATAGTGAGACATTGTGAGATTTGATGTAATAGTGAGACATTGTGAGACGATGTAATAGTGAGACATTGTGAGACAATGTGATAGTGAGACATTGTGAGACTTGATGTAATAGTGAGACATTGTGAGACTTGATGTAATAGTGAGACATTGTGAGACTTGATATAATAGTGAGACATTGTGAGACGATGTAATAGTGAGACATTGTGAGACTTGATGTAATAGTGAGACATTGTGAGACGATGTAATAGTGAGACATTGTGAGACTTGATGTAATAGTGAGACATTGTGAGACTTGATATAATAGTGAGACATTGTGAGACTTGATGTAATAGTGAGACATTGTGAGACAATGTGATAGTGAGAAAGGATGAGACTTGATGTAATAGTGAGACATTGTGAGACGATGTAATAGTGAGACATTGTGAGACTTGATATAATAGTGAGACATTGTGAGACGATGTAATAGTGAGACATTGTGAGACTTGATGTAATAGTGAGACATTGTGAGACGATGTAATAGTGAGACATTGTGAGACTTGATGTAATAGTGAGACATTGTGAGACTTGATATAATAGTGAGACATTGTGAGACTTGATGTAATAGTGAGACATTGTGAGACAATGTGATAGTGAGAAAGGATGAGACTTGATGTATTAGTGAGACATTGTGAGACTTGATGTAATAGTGAGACATTGTGAGACGATGTAATAGTGAGACATTGTGAGACTTGATGTAATAGTGAGACATTGTGAGACTTGATATAATAGTGAGACATTGTGAGACGATGTAATAGTGAGACATTGTGAGACTTGATGTAATAGTGAGACATTGTGAGACAATGTGATAGTGAGACATTGTGAGACAATGTGATAGTGAGAAAGGATGAGACTTGATGTAATAGTGAGACATTGTGAGACGATGTAATAGTGAGACATTGTGAGACTTGATGTAATAGTGAGACATTGTGAGACAATGTGATAGTGAGAAAGGATGAGACTTGATGTAATAGTGAGACATTGTGAGACTTGATGTAATAGTGAGACATTGTGAGACAATGTGATAGTGAGAAAGGATGAGACTTGATGTAATAGTGAGACATTGTGAGACTTGATGTAATAGTGAGACATTGTGAGACGTGATGTGATAGTGAGATATTGTGAGACTTGGTGTATTAGTGAGACAGGATGAGACATTGTGAGACGGAATGATGAAACCAGAGATAAAAGTATCAAACAAGATGAGATTCCACTCTACCGACATTACTAATTGCACAGCTCCCATGTATATATATATATATATATATATATATATATATATATATATATATATATATATATATATATATATATATATATTCATCGCAGATAGCTTAAAATATATGTTGCTGATGGACGGATACATTATCAGCCAATCTAAAAAACAAAGGGCCAGCTGTTACAGTTTGGTGTGCAGCCAACCCGAGCCAACCCGAGCCAACTTGCTTTTGCTTGTATGGCTCCAGACTCAACAAAGAGCCGAAGACAGACCAGGCAATTTTCTCAACCGGTGCGCTAGTGTCATCAGTCAAGGTCACCTGGGTACAGTTTAGCTAAATATTTTATTCCGTCTCTTGTCAGGATCCTGAAGCAGTCGTGTCTTACTTTTGTACCGTGTGCGGGGGTGGCCTTGCCCGCTGGTCTACTGGGGAAAATCTCGGCGGGCCTCGAGGAAAGAAATCTGTGTGGGCCCGTAGGAAAAATGTCGGGATGTCCACAGGACCGTCGCTGTAGTCCTAGAATTGTCTTCATTTAGCTGTAAAATTCAGGGCTTGGGTTGGAACTCTCTTTTAAAATTTCCTATTCGACTATATATATAAATAAATAAATAAATAAATATACATATATATATATATATATATATATATATATATATATATATATATATATATATATATATATATATATATATAATACTTAAACACAATACAAAACATATAAATTCAGAAACACAGACTCGCAGAAATTCACTAATTCACACACAACTCACTTTCTCACACAAGCTCACTCACACCGACACACCCACACCCACTCACTCGCACACACACACACACACAAACACACAGATCCTATGACGAACCAAACAAAGAACAAGGAAAGACTTTTTAAAATGTCCCTGGAATCGATGGCACCTTAACCTTTAACCTTGCCCTCTCTGAAGGCCGTGGAGATATGGAGAAACGGTCGCAGAAGAACCGCAGACTTGCTATGTGAGGAAGATGTAATCAGCGCCAGAATTATTGATGTGTAAGTCATGTGACCCGGAAGTGCTTGTGAGAAATATGGTGAGAGTGACTTCCCTTAAACAATGGGACGTAATTGTGTAGAGGGGAGACAAATCGAAAAATGGTGGGCGGAGTCGAGTTGGGTTTTGGAAGAAACAAGACTAAACTTTGTTGGTAGTGGCCTATTTGTTAGGGCTAAAGAATTGGTGAGTGACGTCTTGAATGTGTGGGTGGGTCAGATGTGTGAAGAAATGTGTGGGTTGTACCAGATGTGTGAAGGAATGTGTAGGTTGTACCAGATGTGTGAAGAAATGTGTGGGTTGTACCAGATGTGTGAAGGATTGTGTGGGTTGTACCAGATGTGTGAAGAAATGTGTGGGTTGTACCACATTTGTGAAGAAATGTGTGGGTTGTACCAGATGTGTGAAGGAATGTGTGGGTTGTACCACATTTGTGAAGAAATGTGTGGGTTGTACCAGATGTGTGAAGGAATGTGTGGGTTGTACCACATTTGTGAAGAAATGTGTGGGTTGTACCAGATGTGTGAAGGATTGTGTGGGTTGTACCAGATGTGTGAAGGAATGTGTGGGTTGTACCACATTTGTGAAGAAATGTGTGGGTTGTACCAGATGTGTGAAGGAATGTGTGGGTTGTACCAGATGTGTGAAGAAATGTGTGGGTTGTACCAGATGTGTGAAGAAATGTGTGGGTTGTACCAGATGTGTGAAGAAATGTGTGGGTTGTACCAGATGTGTGAAGGAATGTGTGGGTTGTACCACATTTGTGAAGAAATGTGTGGGTTGTACCAGATGTGTGAAGGAATGTGTGGGTTGTACCAGATGTGTGAAGAAATGTGTGGGTTGTACCAGATGTGTGAAGAAATGTGTGGGTTGTACCAGATGTGTGAAGAAATGTGTGGGTTGTACCAGATGTGTGAAGGAATGTGTGGGTTGTACCAGATGTGTGAAGAAATGTGTGGGTTGTACCAGATGTGTGAAGAAATGTGTGGGTTGTACCAGATGTGTGAAGGATTGTGTGGGTTGAACCAGATGTGTGAAGAAATGTGTGGGTTGTACCAGATGTGTGAAGGATTGTGTGGGTTGTACCAGATGTGTGAAGAAATGTGTGGGTTGTACCACATTTGTGAAGGAATGTGTGGGTGGGGGACACATGGGGTAAGGATATACATGACGGAGTGTTATATGACCGACGGAAATAGATATGAAAACGAGTTCAGTGTTGGTTGATAATGATTTGATGTCTGTCTTTGTTATGAACTTGACATTAATTCAACAGTGAATTCTGTATTGTGTTTTCTCTCTTCTGTTTTCTCTCTGTTAAACAAACCGTCGGTCAGTGTGTTTAAGTGGGTCCATGAACTGTTATAGGTGGGTCCATATTCTGTTTTTAAGTGGGTCCATATTCTGTTTTTAAGTGGGTCCATATTATGTTTTAAGTGGGTCCATATTCTGTTTTAAGTGGGTCCATATTCTGTTTTCAAGTGGATCCATATTATGTTTTAATGGGTCCATATTATGTTTTAAGTGGGTCCATATTCTGTTTTTAAGTGGGTCCATATTCTGTTTTTAATGGGTCCATATTATGTTTTAAATGGGTCCATGTTCTCTAACTGTGCACGATGTTTGTTAAAAAAAGTTTGATGTCTCTCATCTAAAGAGCTGTACTTGTCATCTTTACACATATTTTATACTTTTGTTTTTATCATTTGATAAACGTATCCGCTTGTTTTATTCCCAAATGCAAGATATTAACAACACTAGACATATATTTCCTCAAAACAATAACAAAAACAGAGAAAACAATTACAGAGCATATTTATCGCTCTATAAGTTCATGAATAATTGCGGTTTACAAATATCTGCGTCCTAAATTTGATATAAAAACACTGAATATTTGTTTTTACATTTATATAAAGTTATCGATAACATAATAAAGTAATAATATAACATAAGAAGTAAGAGGTAGCCTATTTCTTGTAGACAGTATATTTCCCTTTTAAATTACATAGACCTTGCCGTTACCGTTTGCTTGTTTGCATGTTGGTAGCGAAGGCAATTTTACACAAATTACAGCAAACAGCAAAGTTACATCATCAACATGCCGGCCCTATAAACCGTACTGAAAAAACACATTACCAGTGAGTTCACGTTGTACTGTACCATCTACCAGACATTATAATTTATACACCCTTTAATTAACAAAACTCACGCTGAAAAAAGATACATTGATGCTGGACAACTCTTGCTGACAAATCAATAAACTTGGTTATTTCCCTTGCACCGGCTGAAGCTTAACAAGAAATATTGAATAAATTCATGCTTCTGTTTCTTTAGTTTTGAAGACAAGGAGGGGGGGGGGGGGATCAATAGAAGTAGGGAGGGGGGCTACTTGTATCATAAAAACATGCATGTTGTTTTATATATATAAATCACATATTGTTTAATCTCATTAAATTAAATTTAGATTGAATGAAACTAAAATACTGTAAGTAACCTCTGAAATAGTAATGCAATCTTGAAAATTTAAAACATGCATTAAATAACAATATGATACACTATAATGTTTACAAACTATTACATATTTAGTCATACATTTTCACATCCGTATGATCCACATAATCAAGGTGTATTAGTTTTCACAACAACATTTATACGTAGTCACACACACAATCATATACAACCACACACACACAATTAAATACAACCACACACAACCTTATACAACCACACACAATCATACTCTTAACCACATACAACCAGACACAATCATATTAAACCACACATCTATTTACAACCACACACATAAAACATGAACACACCATCCCCCTCCCCACACACCCCCTCACACAAAAAAGATGCCGTGTCAACCAGATTGTCAGGCTCTGGAATATTTAGAAAGGGAGTTAACCACGTGACCTGTGCCGTGCACTGCTCCATTAGCTGCCGACATCCGAGTCTTGGACTGATGACAGGGGGGTCGGGTACCGTCTGTTAGGGTAGGGGGTCGGGTACCGTCTGTTAGGGTGGGGGGTGGGGAGTAGGGCTGTAGAGTATTTGAGCGAGGAGGCAGCGTAAGAAGTGTAAAGGGGTATTAGGAGTGGGGGGGGGGGCTCTAAGGAGAACATTTTGCTGGGGTTTGGTGTCAGCACCAAATATTTCCACACTTAACCCTAAACTTTGCACACTTAACCCTTGCATCTCCAACATTACCAAGATACTCTCCCTTATGTCACTAGCTCCAATATAGCTCTAGGCCCTCACAAATAAACTTCACAACCCATTCGACAACCCTCACCACACAATGACAACCCTCACTACACAACGGACAACCCTCACTACACAACGGACAACCCTCACCACACAACAGACAACCCTCACCACACAACGGACAACCCTCCACACACAATGACAACCCTCACCACACAATGACAACCCTCACCACACAATGACAACCCTCACCACACAACGGACAACCCTCACCACACAACAGACAACCCTCACCACACAACGGACAACCCTCACCACACAACAGACAACCCTCACCACACAATGACAACCCTCACCACACAACAGACAACCCTCACCACACAACGGACAACCCTCACCATACAACAGACAACCCTCACCACACAACATACAACCCTCACCACACAATGACAACCCTCACCACACAACATACAAACCTCACCACACAACAGACAACCCTCACCACACAACAGACAACCCTCCACACACAATGACAACCCTCACCACACAACAGACAACCCTCACCACACAATGACAACCCTCACCACACAACATACAAACCTCACCACACAACTGACAACCCTCACCACACAACAGACAACCCTCACCACACAACAGACAACCCTCACCACACAATGACAACCCTCAACACACAATGACAACCCTCACCACACAACATACAACCCTCACCACACAATGACAACCCTCACCACACAATGACAACCCTCACCACACAATGACAACCCTCACCACACAACAGACAACCCTCACCACACAACATACAACCCTCACCACACAATGACAACCCTCACCACACAACATACAAACCTCACCACACAACAGACAACCCTCACCACACAACAGACAACCCTCCACACACAATGACAACCCTCACCACACAACAGACAACCCTCCACACACAATGACAACCCTCACCACACAATGACAACCCTCACCACACAATGACAACCCTCACCACACAATGACAACCCTCACCACACAATGACAACCCTCACCACACAACAGACAACCCTCACCACACAACAGACAACCCTCACCACACAACAGACAACCCTCCACACACAATGACAACCCTCACCACACAACAGACAACCCTCACCACACAATGACAACCCTCACCACACAACGGACATCCCTCACCACACAACAGACAACCCTCACCACACAATGACAACCCTCACCACAAAACAGACAACCCTCACCACAAATAGGACAACCCTCACCACACAATGACAACCCTCACCACAAAAAGGACAACCCTCACCACACAATGACAACCCTCACCACAAATAGGACAACCCTCACCACACAACGGACAACCCTCCACACACAACATACAACCCTCACCACACAACGGACAACCCTCACCACACAACATACAACCCTCACCACACAACTGACAACCCTCACCACACGATGGACAACCCTCACCACACAATGACAACCCTCACCACACAACATACAACCCTCACCACAAAATGACAAACCTCACCACACAACAGACAACCCTCACCACACAACAGACAACCCTCACCACACAACATACAACCCTCACCACACAACAGACAACCCTCACCACACAACGGACAACCCTCCACACACAACATACAACCCTCACCACAAAATGACAAACCTCACCACACAACAGACAACCCTCACCACACAACATACAACCCTCACCACACAACGGACAACCCTCACCACACAACAGACAACCCTCACCACACAACATACAACCCTCACCACACAACGGACAACCCTCACCACACAACATACAACCCTCACCACACAACAGACAACCCTCACCACACAACTGACAACCGTCGCCACACAACAGACAACCCTCACCACACAATGACAACCCTCACCACACAACAGACAACCCTCACCACACAACAGACAACCCTCCACACACAATGACAACCGTCGCCACACAACAGACAACCCTCACCACACAATGACAACCCTCACCACACGATGGACAACCCTCACCACACAACAGACAACCCTCGCCACACAACAGACAACCCTCACCACACGATGGACAACCCTCGCCACACAACAGACAACCCTCCACACACAATGACAACCCTCACCACACAATGACAACCCTCGCCACACAATGACAACCCTCACCACACAACAGACAACCCTCACCACACAACAGACAACCCTCGCCACACAACGGACAACCCTCACCATACAACATACAACCCTCACCACACACAACGGACAACCCTCACCACACGATGGACAACCCTCACCACACACAACGGACAACCCTCACCACACAACAGACAACCCTCACCACACAACAGACAACCCTCCACACACAATGACAACCCTCACCACACGATGGACAACCCTCACCACACAACAGACAACCCTCACCACACAACAGACAACCCTCACCACACGATGGACAACCCTCACCACACAACAGACAACCCTCACCACACAATGACAACCCTCACCACACAACAGACAACCCTCACCACACAACAGACAACCCTCACCACACAACAGACAACCCTCACCACACAATGACAACCCTCACCACACAACAGACAACCCTCACCACACAATGACAACCCTCACCACACAACAGACAACCCTCACCACACAATGACAACCCTCACCACACAACAGACAACCCTCACCACACGATGGACAACCCTCACCACACAACAGACAACCCTCACCACACAATGACAACCCTCCACACAACAGACAACCCTCACCACACAATGACAACCCTCACCACAGACAACCCTCACCACACAATGACAACCCTCACCACAGACAACCCTCACCACACAATGACAACCCTCACCACACAACAGACAACCCTCACCACACAATGACAACCCTCACCACACAACAGACAACCCTCACCACACAACAGACAACCCTCACCACACAAATGACAACCCTCCACACACAACGGACAACCCTCACCACACAACGGACAACTTCCATACAACAGACAACCCTCACCACACAACATACAACCCTCACCACAAAACGGACAACCCTCACCACACAACTGACAACCCTCATCACACAACCGACAACCCTCACCACACAACGGACAACCCTCATCACACAACCGACAACCCTCACCACACAACCGACAACCCTCTTGATTTCTGAACCCTTCCGTCTGAGTGAAGCCGCGAGCAGATCAGGAAGTGACGTCTCATTATCAGCCACCAATGGCGGGGGGAGATGCAAGTAGACACATCACGGCAGGGTGTGGCTGTCTGGTGACGTCCTTACGCTGGCTGCCTCCTGCTCAATGCTATTACTTGAAGATAGCCATCTGTCTCTGGATTTGTCTGATCATCTGTCGCCTAGGTTTGTCTACCTGCTTACTCATGTGTATGCCTGCCTGCCTGCAGTCTGCCTGCCTGCAGTCTGCCTGTAGTCTGCCTGCCTACCTGCCTGTCTGTCTGTCTGTCTGTCTGTCTGTCTGTCTGTCTGTCTGTCTGTCTGTCTGTCTGTCTGTCTGTCTGTCTGTCTGTCTGTCTGTCTGTCTGTCTGTCTGTCTGTCTGTCTGTCTGTCTGTCTGTCTGTCTGTCTGTCTGTCTGTCTGTCTGTCTGTCTGTCTGTCTGTCTGTCTGTCTGTCTGTCTGTCTGTCTGTCTTCCTTCTCATGCCATCGATTGGTAGCTGATCTCACCAAAGGATGAGATAGTGAGGTAAATACTTGGATTAGTTAATGGATTTGTTGCTATGAACCAGATTCCACGTTGGCACCTAACGCGGTTGTCGGCTGATCCAAATACGAACATTAAATGTTGCAAATGTGCTCGGTTACCCATCTGACAATGAAAACATAAAGTAGTTATCAATGTCTCTTGGAGCCCGCAATATGTTGCTCATTAGCGGCCGACCAGGCTGGTTTTATTTATTGAGGTGACCAATTACTGCGGACTTAATGGTGAGTTATTGCCTGGACCTCGCCACTGCCGGGCATGGTGGGGTTGGGGGAGGAAAAGTCACAGGAAAAAAGTCACAGGAAAAAAGTCACAGGAAAAAAGTCACAGGAAAAAAGTCACAGGAAAAAAGTCACAGGAAAAAAGTCACAGGAAAAAAGTCAAAGGAAAAAAGTCACAGGAAAAAGTCACAGGAAAAAAGTCACAGGAAAAAAGTCACAGGAAAAAAGTCAAAGGAAAAATTCACAGTAAAAACTCACAGGAAAAAACCCACAGGAAAAAAGTTACAGGAAATAGTCATAGAAAAAAACTAAGGGAAAAAAGTCACAGGAAATAAAATCACAGAAAAAAATAATATTCTCAAACGTGCTTGCCTGGAATGTTCTGATATTTGTATGCATCAAGTATTCAGAAAGTTCAAATCAACACACGATTAATTGTAATGAAAACATTTTGGATATACGTTCTTTTAAGTTGCATCGTTATGGTATTATTTATAACACACGAAAAAATATTTAGTCTGAAGAACGTAGGTTTTAATTCCCTCATACATATAACATTTAATAGATTAGTTGAATAAAATAGAACGCTCAAACCTGCTCGTAATTCGTGATGTTTGTTTTCATACACACTTTGAATTCAGGTGATAGGGGAAGAAGACAGAGTATGATTTTCTCTCTTTAACTTATTGTACCAATGTTTCAACAACTTTTATTGCCCTAATTAACCACGCTCATTACATTATAAAACAAAGAATTAAGATCTTTTGCTGTGACTTTTTTCAGAATTTATTTTTCCCGTGTGCCTTTTTTCTATGATTGTTTTGTTTTTCGTTGTAAAAACTGTGACTGTTTTTCTGTGACATTTTTTCCTGCGCCTTTTTTTTCGCTCTCCGTTATACAAGCCAGAAGCTCCCCGTTATACAAGCCAGAAGCTCCCACTCCCCGTTATACAAGCCAGAAGCTCCCCGTTATACAAGCCAGAAGCTCCCCGTTATACAAGCCAGAAGCTCCCGCTCCCCGTTATACAAGCCAGAAGCTCCCCGTTATACATGCCAGAAGCTCCCGTTATACAAGCCAGAAGCTCCCCGTTATACAAGCCAGAAGCTCCCGTTATACAAGCCAGAAGCTCCCGTTATACAAGCCAGAAGCTCCCCGTTATACAAGCCAGAAGCTCCCGCTCCCCGTTATACAAGCCAGAAGCTTCCCGTTATACAAGCCAAAAGCTCCCGCTCCCTGTTATACAAGCCAGAAGCTCCCCGTTATACAAGCCAGAAGCTCCCCATTATACAAGCCAGAAGCTCCCCGTTATACAAGCCAGAAGCTCCCCGTTATACAAGCCAGAAGCTCCCGCTCCCCGTTATACAAGCCAGAAGCTCCCGCTCCCCGTTATACAAGCCAGAAGCTCCCGCTCCCCATTATACAAGCCAGAAGCTCCCCGTTATACAAGCCAGAAGCTCCCCGTTATACAAGCCAGAAGCTCCCGCTCTCCGTTATACAAGCCAGAAGCTCCCCGTTATACAAGCCGGAAGCTCCCGCTCCCTGTTATACAAGCCAGAAGCTCCCCGTTATACAAGCCAGAAGCTCCCGCTCCCCGTTATACAAGCCAGAAGCTCCCGCTCCCCGTTATACAAGCCAGAAGCTCCCAGTTATACAAGCCAGAAGCTCCCCGTTATACAAGCCAGAAGCTCCCGCTCCCCGTTATACAAGCCAGAAGCACCCCGTTATACAAGCCAGAAGCTCCCGCTCCCCGTTATACAAGCCAGAAGCTCCCGCTCCCCGTTATACAAGCCAGAAGCTCCCCGTTATACAAGCCAGAAGCTCCCGCTCCCCGTTATACAAGCCAGAAGCTCCCAGTTATACAAGCCAGAAGCTCCCCGTTATACAAGCCAGAAGCTCCCGCTCCCCGTTATACAAGCCAGAAGCTCCCGCTCCCCGTTATACAAGCCAGAAGCTCCCGCTCCCCGTTATACAAGCCAGAAGCTCCCGCTCCCCGTTATACAAGCCAGAAGCTCCCCGTTATACAAGCCAGAAGCTCCCGCTCCCCGTTATACAAGCCAGAAGCTCCCAGTTATACAAGCCAGAAGCTCCCCGTTATACAAGCCAGAAGCTCCCGCTCCCCGTTATACAAGCCAGAAGCTCCCGCTCCCCGTTATACAAGCCAGAAGCTCCCCGTTATACAAACCAGTAACTAGACAAGGGATCAGTTGTCAGAGGAGAGACCGGAGGGGGGGGGGGGGATAGAGAAACAAAGCCGCCGCCATTTTGATATTTTCTCAAACATATTGAGTGCCGTTGCCCCTTTCACAAGAAGATTCACCCTTTAAGAAAAAAAATATGTGCATCATGGACGCCCACATTTTTTCCAACATCAGACGCACCTTTTACCACTCGCATCATCTGCAGCTGTGAAAATAGAGGAGATAAAACAAAAACTGCATCGGTGGAAATAGAGGAGATAAAACAGAAACTGCACCGGTGGAAATAGAGGAGATAAAACTGAAACTGCATCGGTGGAAATAGAGGAGATAAAACAGAAACTGCACCGGTGGAAATCGAGGAGATAAAACTGAAACTGCACCGGTGGAAATCGAGGAGATAAAACTGAAACTGCATCGGTGGAAATAGAGGAGATAAAACTGAAACTGCACCGGTGGAAATAGAGGAGATAAAACTGAAACTGCATCGGTGGAAATAGAGGAGATAAAACTGAAACTGCATCGGTGGAAATAGAGGAGATAAAACTGAAACTGCATCGGTGGAAATACTACCGGTAACAGCATGGCATCAAGTCCTCATAAAAATGGAGATGCCGGTTGGTTTGGGGGGGGGGAATGGTAGGGGCTGATTGGATGAGAACTGGGACATTTAACATTTTTTATTTGAGTTATTTATAGTTAGTGCTGTCAAGTAACGCCCCCCCCCCCCCAATACACACACACACCCTCCCAATTCCCCCTCCCTGCACCAATGACCAGTCGTTTTTGTCCCTGTTTTAGGCTAATCAATACAATGTTTTGGTTTAAATTTTTCTTTAAACATAAAAAAAAAAAAAAAAACAACCCAACCCTTCCCTTCCCCACAGCAAAAGTTCTCTCAGTTCGGGCATGAGTACGTCTAGACAATGTTAAGTAATAGCCTTTAAAAAACCAAGTGAATGGAGGATCGGACTGGACGGGTATCACGTGATGTGATGCTTCATGCTAGGCTAGAGGGGTCGTACAGTGTAAGTCATACGTGGTGGCTCGTGACAGCTGGGGTAGTCTGATGACCTTGCTGGTGACCTTGCTGGTGACCTTGCTGGTGAACTTGGTGGTGAACTTGGTGGTGATCTTGTCTGGTGGACTTATTTAGTAATGTTATTATTTTTTATTAATTATTTTTAGTAATTTAGTCTTGCCATTGTGTCTGTTGTTCTAATTTACAAATGATCTGATCTGATGATCTTGTCTGATGATCTTGTCTGATGATCTTGTCTGATGATCTTGTCTGATGATCTGTTCTGATGATCTTGTCTGATGATCTTGTCTGATGATCTGGTCAAAGATCTGGTCAATGATCTGGTCAATGATTTGGTCTTATGATCTTGTCTGATGATCTTGTCTGATGATCTTGTCTGATGATCTTGTCTGATGATCTTGTCTGATGATCTGATCTGATGATCTTGTCTGATGATCTTGTCTGATGATCTGGTCTGATGATCTGGTCTGATTATCTGGTCTGATGATCTGGTCAAAGATCTGGTCAATGATCTGGTCAAAGATATGGTCAAAGATCTGGTCAAAGATCTGGTCAATGATCTGGTCAATGATCTTGTCTGATCATCTGTTCTGATGATCTTGTCTGATGATCTTGTCTGATGATCTTGTCTGATGATCTGGTCTGATGATCTTGTCAAAGATCTGGTCTGATGATCTTGTCTGATGATCTTGTCTGCTGATCTTGTCTGATGATCTTAACCGATACCAGCGTGAGTACTTGAATTGCTTGTGTCTCTTCCTGCATGTCTCACGTATTTAATGAATGGTCCAAAACGATATGTCAGCAGGTCATTCCATCATCTTGATATAATCCCATCTGAACTATTTGTTGATGAAGTCAACACATCGAGTCAACACTGAGACTGTAATCGAATTGTTTCATCATTATGGTAAAAACTATCATTTAAATTTCAGTAACTAACGGTTACATTAAGACAAGACTGAACCACCCCTGAACAGTTGAATCATTCTAAAAATTCTTAAAGATTAAATCTCTTGATGACTGGATTCTTCTTGTAACAAGCACGCTCCTCGTGGCATACTTGCACACAAATATTTTCTTTTAAAACTCAGTTATTTATCTATTTTACATTCGACAGCATCTCAAAATAACATTTTTTTTACATATTATCTAAACATAGCGCAGTTTAAAAAAAAAACATGACATAAAAACAAATCCCGGATGTTTTTCTTTTAAACTGGTATGCATGTATTAGCAGCATATCACGCTGTGCCAAGCGAGATAACTTTCCATAACATCTGACAGAGTGATCCACTCAGAGCCCCTCACTTGCCCAGAGTGTTGCTCGCTAATTTGATCACAGCCCAGAGTAAAATAAGACCAGATTCAACTAGCGGTAAAAAATCATTTTGAAACGGAAAAAACCAGCAAGAATTATTTGATATTCATGTAAAAAATATTATTATTATGTTTTCGTTGATCTCAAAAGATAAATTAAATTTCTGGAGAAATAAAAAAAAATCTTAGGTCAAAAATAGAGCGTTTGAAAAATAGAGTTTAAATTTAAAATTATGATCGATTTTTTTTTTCCATTTCTCTATTCCGAGTGGAATTAAAATCCGAGTTCCCACGTAAGAATTGGGTTACACTGGCATAGAACGGTAAAAAGTTGAAGATTCCATATAAAAAAATAAATACAAGTTAATATAAAAAGTATACACAACTCGAAATAACGCATTTGTAAGATATCCTGTTCATATGTTTAGGACGGTTCAACGGCTCAGCTTTACTCAACTTTTACTTATCTGTTGAACTAGATTCCTAGAAGATAGCAAATCAAGTTTAATTTAAGCAAGCCTTGTTTTAACTGTACTTTGTCATTAATCCAAATTCCACTTGTACATCTAAGGTTGTTATCTTCTTCTTCTTCGTTCTTAATTATTAGTGTTGAAGGGGATCGAGATTTATCTGCCAGTGGGTTTGAACTCGAATTTATCAACCTGAGCTTTTTGCCGACTCGACCACGCCTCCAACACAATTAAGCGTTACGTGTCAACTGGTTATGCGCCATTGAGGCCATTGACTCCGATTTCAGCCTGCTTTTCTTTTTGGATTTGCTTCCATAGCCTTTGTCCAACCAAGAACAAACTACAAGGCAGCAGTTGTTTAATTTTGGAGTTGTCTCTCCTAGAAGAGCGGCTGTCCCCAGCTAACGAGCCTCATCTGCCCGGGGGTTCGAACTCGAGACTTTTCGGTTTAGCAACCATGAGCTTTACCGACTCGACCACGCCGACCCCGAGGTAGTTATCTATTTCATACAATCCTTTTATATTTTAACACCACTATAACCCTTCTATATACTGTAGAATAATTTCAATTAAACCCTTCTATATGCTGCAGAATAATTTCAATTAAACCATTCTATATAATGTAAAATAATTTATTTTCAATTAAATCCTTCTGTATATTGCAGAATAATTTTCATTTAATAAAACCCTTCTATATACTGTAGAATAATTTCCATTTAATAAAACCATCCTATATATTGTAGAATAATTTCCTTTTAATAAAAACCCTTCTATATATTGTAGAATAATTTCCATTTATAAAACCCTTCTATATATTGTAGAATAATTTCGTTTCAATTATTTGTTCAACATTACCATATCCCTACTTGAGAATAAATTGACTGTAAAATAATGATTTACTCAACATAAATCTAAATACCTCGACCACCGAACATAATCCATTTAGACGTTATTTTGTAACATTTCCCGTCAAACTTGACCCAGTTGTATTGGATGACATCATCATTAAAAACTAAACTCGGACGCAAACGAATTAAAGTTTTTTTAAGTAACTTTTGAACGCACATTTAAATAATACAATTCCAATATCAGTGTCTATTTTTGATGGGGAATAAACCCCTTGACAATTCGATGAAATCAAGTTAGGATGAAAGAAGAGCCAGATAATTTTAAAAAAAAATCAACTCTTTTTGGAAACTTTATCTGGTGCAAAGGGGGGGGGGGGGGGGGGAGAAGGAAAAACTGGAAATTTTTTCATCTGATAAAAAATCCAATTAATTTCTTGATTTCATTATGATTTTGAGTTGTGTGCTATATAGTTAAATTTAACAGAAAGACACACACACACACACATACACCCACACGCAAACGTTTTTGTGTTGATTCTTTCCATTAGTACTCAAGACACATAGAGCAGATAAAGTAGAGTTAATGTGCTTCATTTACTTCATTACATAAAGCTATAGTGTGGTCAATACTATGAAATTATATATATATATATATATATATATATATATATATATATATATATATATATATATATATATATATATATATATATATATATATATATATATTTACCATAGGTTTTTTGGGGTTGGGGAGGTGACACCAAGAAGTACCGCACCGGGTTACACCGACTTCGCAACGCCACTGGCAATATTCAATATAATCTCACCAAGTCTACCCAACAGCTATAACCAATATACCTGCAGCAAGTCTACATTCCTCCAATTAAAACTGACGTCAACATCTCCATGACGGCGGTAGCTGAGGTCATCACGTGAGGTCAGCACGTGAGGTCAGCACGAGAGTAGGTGGTCGCATCGTGTCACTTCCGGCTCGCCCCTCCAGGTTTGACCAGCACCACCAGACGGCCGCCTAATTGCAGGGCGCTAACGGTAACAGTCACTGAAGTAAGGGTCTGACGAGGGGATTAATGCGGCACCGTGAAGACGTCTGATGCGAGGGTTCTGGTATTGAGAAATTATCGGCCCATTGTGACGATGACGGTGGAGGAAAATGTCGATAACAAGGTTGATTGATAAAGTTATGTGCGGCAATTTTTATTTTTCGGTATCTCAGACAGGTGTCGCTATGGAGGGGATTCATTTTGTCATTATGGAGGGGGTTCATTGTGTCATTATGGAGGGGGTTCATTGTATCATTATGGAGGGGATTCATTGTGTCATTATGGAGGGGATTCATTTTTGTCATTATGGAGGGAATTCACAGTGTAAATTATGGAGAAGATTTATAGTTTCATGGGGGAGGGGGGAGGGATTCTAATTTTCATATGAAACAGTTTTCAATTTACCAGATGTCTAATGTTTCAAAGTGACCACACTACTGTAAAACCCTGTTGAAAGAACAGCTGATATCTATTTTCAAAAACTTACTACTTTATTACTTTACTAAATCCTTCAAAGAGATCTAGTTACTGATTTAGTTTTCTGGAAATAGATTGATGTTATAAAACGTTTTTCGTATTCTATGAGCAAAGTTTAGTTGGTTCAAGACATTCAAACAAATCGTTAGACTTCACAGAAATAAATTCAAGGGGGACAACCGATAGAAAGCTCCAAACGCTGCGTCAAGCGACATGCGGGGTGAGGGTCGGTGGCTGGTTCATCGGCCGAGAGGGTCGGGCTCTGAGGGTCAGGGTGGGGTTAACTCAGGGGGAGATGATCGTGATGGCTTCAGGCATTTCTGGAAAATCTTTCGTCTTTGAAATGCCTTCTTTTGTGGGGTAGGGAATAAAAAGAAACGAAATTTTGAGATAACGAGACAGCAGTAAGATACACGACTAAGTAATGATAAGTATTGATGGGTACAAGTATCCACAAGACTTCTGTAATGAAAAGTATTGCTGGGTACGGTACAAGTGTCCACAATACTTCTGTAATGATAAGTATTGCTGGGTACGGTAGAATTAGGACAGGACTTCTATAGTGATAAAAAAAATCTCTCATTTATGCACGCAAAAGATTTGTAAAATAATGTAAAATATGAGTATTAGCTTTATCTTTAAAAAAAAAACAATACAATAACAACACATTAAAACACATGGTATCTTGTCATTTTCCTGTCAAAATACATGTTAAAATATTTATGTTTTATCTTGTTTGACTGAAGAAATAGCCGCATACAGTTAAGTTAGATTTCTGTTGGTTACGTGAAATGTGGACATTGAACCAACAGATTACCGTCCTTATCCAAGCTCATTAACCCAAACTGTAACGGGTTATGCTCGAGCTGAACGTTACCGCGTTAGGCTGAAACTACCCTTACAAAAGGCCGAGACTACCCATACTAAAGAGCTGACACTACCCATACCAAATAGCAGAGAGCCGCCTTAGAAAAATCGAATTTTGCTTTAATTTTAGAAAAACAGCGAGGTGAAATTAAATTAAATTTCAAAAGTGAGAAAGGCCAGATGTATTCACACGATGTCCCCCACCCATGCTGTCCCACCCCACCCCCTCCCCAGTGGTGCCAGAGACTCAATGAAAACAGATGTAAGTGTCAGCAGTCAGGGGAGGTAATGACGTCAACTGACTTGTGTGAGTTGTGGATACTTTTGCTAACTAATTGACTTTTCAAGAAATCGTTTTAGCACAGTCTAAGCGAGCCAATTTATCATCTGAAAATAGACTGTTACACATCAATTTTAACATCAAGTTCTACACCGCCACACATGAACTTTATCATCAAGTTCCACACATTCTTACATCAGTTTTACCCCCCCCCCCCCTCCCCCATCCACTTTACCATCAAGTCTCACAACTCCCCATATCAACTTTACCCTACACCACACGACATCAACTTTACCATCAAGTTCTACACCACACGACATCAACTTTACCATCAAGTTATACACCACACGACATCAACTTTACCATCAAGTTCTACACACATCAACTTTACCATCAAGTTCTACACACATCAACTTTACCATCAAGTTCTATACACATCAACTTTACCATCAAGTTCTACACCACACTACATCAAATCTACCATTAAGTTATTCACCAAACTACATCAACTTTACCATCAAGTTCTACACACATCAACTTTACCATCAAGTTCTATACACATCAACTTTACCATCAAGTTCTACACACATCAACTTTACCATCAAGTTCTACACCACACTACATCAAATCTACCATTAAGTTATTCACCACTCTACATCAACTTTACCATCAAGTTCTACACCTCCCCACACCAACACACGTTTGCTGTGCACCAACATGTTGTGTGGGCGGGGTTTAGCCGGTGCGATTACCTGGTGTGGGTCACGTGGTGTCAATGACCCCAGCACTCAACACCAGCCAGGTAAGACTGTGCTGACGGACGGCAGGTGCTAATGTAACTATTGCTGACGGACGGCAGGTGCTAATGTAGCTATTGCTGACGGACGGCAGGTGCTAATGTAACTATTGCTGACGGACGGCAGGTGCTAATGTAACTGTTGCTGACGGACGGCAGGTGCTAATGTAACTATTGCTGACGGACGGCAGGTGCTAATGTAACAATTGCTACGGACGGCAGGTGCTAATGTAACTATTGCTGACGGACGGCAGGTGCTAATGTAACTATTGCTGACGGACGGCAGGTGCTAATGTAACTATTGCTGACGGACGGCAGGTGCTAATGTAACTATTGCTGACGGACGGCAGGTGCTAATGTAACAATTGCTGACGGACGGCAGGTGCTAATGTAACTATTGCTGACGGACGGCAGGTGCTAATGTAACTATTGCTGACGGACGGCAGGTGCTAATGTAACTATTGCTGACGGACGGCAGGTGCTAATGTAACTATTGCTGACGGACGGCAGGTGCTAATGTAACTATTGCTGACGGACGGCAGGTGCTAATGTAACAATTGCTGACGGACGGCAGGTGCTAATGTAACTATTGCTGACGGACGGCAGGTGCTAATGTAACTATTGCTGCGTGTAGCTGCTGGAAAATCCTTTCATTTTCTGAACCTTAACCTGTCGAAGGGTAAAGGTCAAAGTTTTTACCGAGGTTTCTTAAACTAATGAGTTGAAACGTGGAGCAGGAAATTACTGTAAAACTTGTGACAAAAAGTAACAAAAAAAAAGAAATTGTTCAAATTTTAAACTTTGACTTCTGTCAATGAAATAAGTTCTAGCCGAAAAATATATTCCAGTTAGAGACCTTGTATTACACTTGAATAAGTTCTAGCTTCAAAATATATTCTAGTTAGAGACCTTGTATTACACTTGAATAAGTTCTAGCTTCAAAATATATTCGAGTTAGATACCTTGTATTACACTTCAATAAGTTCTAGCTTAAAAATATATATTTCAGTTAGAGACCTTGTATTACACTTGAATAAGTTCTAGCTTAAAAATATATATTTCAGTTAGAGACCTTGTATTACACTTCAATAAGTTCTAGCTTAAAAATATATTCTAGTTAGAGACCTTGTATTACACTTAAATAAGTTCTAGCTTAAAATGTATTCTAGTTAGAGACCTTGTATTACACTTCAATAAGTTCTAGCTTAAAAATACATTTTAGTTAGAGACCTTGTATTACATTTGAATAAGTTCTAGCTTAAAATGTATTCTAGTTAGAGACCTTGTATTACACTTGAATAAGTTCTAGCTTAAAAATATATTCTAGTTAGAGACCTTGTATTACACTTGAATAAGTTCTAGCTTTAAAATATATTCTAGTTAGAGACCTTGTATTACACTTGAATAAGTTCTAGCTTAAAAATATATTCTAATTAGCGACCTTGCATTACACTTGAATAAGTTCTAGCTTTAAAATATATTCTAGTTAGAGACCTTGTATTACACTTGAATAAGTTCTAGCTTAAAAATATATTCTAATTAGCGACCTTGCATTACACTTGAATAAGTTCTAGCTTTAAAATATATTCTAGTTAGAGACCTTGCATTACACTTGAATAAGTTCTAGCTTTAAAATATATTCTAGTTAGAGACCTTGCATTACACTTGAATAAGTTCTAGCTTTAAAATATATTCTAGTTAGAGACCTTGCATTACACTTGAATAAGTTCTAGCTTTAAAATATATTCTAGTTAGAGACCTTGTATTACACTTGATCTACTGTGAGGCCCAAACGTTGTCCTATTTGATCCAACTATTTCTTTCAAGTAGCTTGTAGCACTAAACTCCCCTAATCCTGTACTAACACTTCGTCCTCCTAGCTAATCCCCAACAGACACCCAGCCTTCACCAAATTGGCTCCTGACCATCTAACTGGGCGCCAGTCACAGCACACTCACACACTGAATCCCACACACTCACACACTGAATCCCACACACTCACACACTGAATCCCACACACTCACACACTGAATCCCACACACTCACACACACTCCCACACACCCAGGCCGACCCAACGACGTCTGAGTGACAAGTAAATTCCATTCCGCCCCATTAGATCGCCAGATGATGGTCGACGGGTCAGCCATTGCGAACAGATGGAGATTTGGGCCTTTACTACAGACCAGCTGAGTCGGCCCTCACACGGTCTTTAAGTCGTGGGTCGTGGGACATGTTGTCTGACAATACAAGCCTAACGACAACCCCCCCCCCTAGACCAGTGGGTCTCAAACATGGGACAAGTTGTCTGACAATACAAGCCTAACGACACCCCCCCCTCCCAGCCCAGTGGGTCTAAAACTTGGTATAAGTTGTCTGACAATACATACACCCCCCCCCCTCCTACTATAACACAGCTCAAATATTTTTATATATGATTTTTCAATGTCCATCTGAGCAAAAATTACAATGCGACAGCGACATTTAAACTCACTGAAAACAAAACAAAAAAGTTGTACTGTTAAGTTCCTATAAGAGTAAAAATACAAGGGACGTTACTTGTCTGTTTACTTGTGATAAAAATATAGGCATCAAGTTGTAATGGAGATAAATTCTGTTTTTTTTTTCTGCGTTTATTTCCCTTTGCTTTAGCTTGATGCTGGTTGGTAGAAAATCTTCCATCTAAAACCGTGGTTCTCATACTGTCATACTGACCATCTAAACCAGTGGCTCTCATACTGTCATACTGACCATCTAAACCAGTGGCTCTCATATTGACGGGTTTGGGGTACACGGCTGTTCGGATAATAGGGAGTGGCTGGCTACAGAGGTGGTTGACTAGCTGGTTAATGGCAGGTGGTTATCTGGTTAGGTGTGGGTGGTTAGGTGTGGGTGGGTAGGGGGTTAGGTAAGTGGGTATGTGGTTAGGTAAGTGGGTATGTGGTTAGGTGTAAGTGGGTATGTACTATTGCTATGGTACACAAGGTATTCAGTTTTTACCAGATACTATTGCTATGGTACATATTGTATGACGTTTTCACAATATGTGATTGCTATGGCACATATGGTATGACGTTTTTACAATATGTGATTGCTATGGTACACAAGATATTAAGTTTTTACCAGATAGTTTAGCTATGGTACATATAGTATGACGTTTTTACAATATGTGATTGCTATGGAGCCTCCAGAGAGATAGGCAGATGTGGATTAACGGTTCAACGAAATAATCACGTGCTTAGGGCACCAAGGGATTTGTGAGCATAATATAAATTGTCCATTTCCGAATTTAGCATGTTCCATTCCCTCTCGTGCAATACCGCTTGTGTATAATGCTGCTGAATCAGTATCTTTAAAAGGAAAAAACTACATGCACACAATAACAGGAGTTTTTACTGCGTAGATTCATGCCATAGATATACATACATACACAATAACAAGGGCTCTCCTAGGTCGTAGATTCATGCCACGAGTATAATGTCTTAGAAAAGTAAAATTTCCCATCTCAACATAAGTCTCGCAACAACTCTTAAAGATGAATTCTGTGTTTCTTTCTAACTTTTATCTCCCGGGGGGGGGGGGGAGTTGATAATTTCAGGGGGGGGGGCACGACACTGGTAGAAGTATATAGATATATTTTATACAATAATTCCATTTTGTTCAGGGGGGGTGGTGACTTGTTTCGATGGAGGGGAGGGGGAGATGCCTGTAAGAAACTGTGGATGAATTCATCTATTATCTACTGGAGTCCCCTCTCATCTACTAGCAGACCTCTCTTAACCACCGACCCTCTTTCATCTACTCTCAGTCTCCTCTCACATTGTCAGTCCTCTAGCTGAGCCTCAAGAAAATGAATTTCCCTATTTCTTTAATCAACAATTAAATATTGATCCAGGTGACCGAGTGGTTGAGCGTCTTGTTCAATCTGTGACCACAGCAGGTCAGGACGGCGCCAGATGTCAAACTTGAACTTTGAACCTGTCATCCCGTTCTAGATTTCGTAATAGCATCCACATCACGAGCTGCCAATTATATCATTTAAAAAAATCCAATCCTGACAATTTCTTAGACGGTCAAGTTTTAAAACATTACGTCACATTTTAAATTAAGTTTTGTAAAACTGACCACTCTTGTATATATTTACAAACACACACACACACACCCATATATATATATATATATATATATATATATATATATATATATATATATATATATATATATATATATATATATATATATGTGTGAACACACTTTTAAGTATATTGCTAACAGGCTTATAGTAACCACTAAAAGACATAAGTCATCAGGACATCAATATATTTTCTGAGAAGACACACTGTGCACAGTATGATGTTGGCACAGACTTGCAGAACACATGGAAGACATCGCGGACACAGGTCAAGCTGACCACGACCTTGAACTTTCAAAATGTCGTTGTCCAGAAAAAGGGACCAGTTGGAGAGAGAAGTAAAAATAACTCAGTGATGAATGAATCATTCAATTAGCCAGACACAATGAGCGAGACCAAACGTCAAATTTGACACCATTTGTTAACTGGTGGTATTTTTGGTGGTTACAGGTCATGGTGACCACATGTGGCACTGATCGCATGTCACTTAGGTGTCACATTACTTATGTGTCATGTATCACATCTGTCATTTAGCGTACATTTATCTCGTTTGTCATTGACTCCACGTGTCAAGTATCACCTGTCTACTAAACACCTGGTTTCCGCTGGGTAACATCAAGAGTCTGTGTTTGTCTATAGGTGATTGTGTAAATGTGTGTGGCCTAATGTAAGCTGTATGTTAAGGCTTTATAGTCTAACAGAGTAAGACTAAAATCACGCGATTTGAAAAGTAATTTCTTCCTTAATAAAATAAGATTGGTGATATATAACAACAATATATAACAACATTATATTAAAACATAATACAACAACCCTATAAAACAACATTATTAAAAATTATTTAAGCAAATCAGTTCAGTTATTAAAACAAAGACGGCCAACCTAATCAAATAATAAGTTACAGTTGTCAAATGCTACAAGTCCAACTCACTGAGTTGTGTTATTAAAACCTAAATACTCACCTAATCGTATATGTAGCCTTAAATACAGATTGACATTATTGTGGATTTATTAGCCATACAGAAACTTTATGCGAATAGAAGTAACAAGTAAAAGAACAGAAAGTATTTCAAAGGTGTAAAAAAAATTGGATTTTCCATTAAACTACTGTATCTTTGGAGATATGTCTTAGAAAAATTCCTCATAACAATAATGTAAATCACAACTACATGTTATTACTCATCAAAATAAAATACATACGCCTGTTATCAAACCGAACAAGAGAAATGGAAAGTTTAAAAAAAAATGCTGTCCTGTATTTTGACCTTATAACAGACGCATAAAAAGCCAAGTAGCTTTTGTTATCCTAATATCCGCTGAGATATAATCCCATCCCATCCCTGAAACCCCTTAACGTGTTTAACCCCATCAAGTTGTCTCCCATCTTCCTCCTTCCATCTTTCTGATGATATTTTCACCTCCCCCCAATGTTCATATTCTTCCAGTGTTTTTCTCTGACGACATTAAAATATGCCAGTTAATCTTTTTACATTTGGGAGCTGAAGCTAAATTTTCTGAAAACATTTTACTTAGGATATATATTTTTTTTTGTGCTCACTGGGAACTTCCCATATGTGCTAGCTTAACTTGAGCCCTGCTCACCACTCCTCACCCACTCCACCCCTCCCCCTTCCCCACCCCCCGGGGACCACGGTCTAGGGCGCGGGTTAAGATGGTAAAAACCGTGACAGCTCGCGATGCTGTTGAAAAATTAAGGCCTCATTTTACAACCATCGTCTCCAACGGCGTCGCCTTACTTCAAACAGGAAAAAAAAAAGTTGGAGATTTACATCTGTAGCTTCTATCTGATTTGATAGCCATTTTTTTTTTTTGTAATGGGGCTACAGACAGGCTAATACCCGTCTTTTAGGTTAGAGTTCCATAAATCATCAACAGCGGTTTTCTTGGGAGTTCGGGGGCTTAGGAAATGAAAAATTAACTTGAAATAACTTCATCTTTCTAAAAATGTCTGGCTGTGGTATTTTTTCATGTAACACTTTTTAAATACACGTATATTTGTTGTTTTATTAGCGAACAATATGATGATGACGATTTGTCTAATGGTCACTTGTTTCACCTTTCTTCTGGAAAGTGTGACGTCACCACTCTTATTTCACCACTCTGACACACATACAAACCTATTAAAAACAAACAGCATTTAATTAACCTCTAACTCTTTTCTAGGTCGTTAAGTTAAATTAACTAACCTCTGTAATGAATTGGTTAAATTAATTTACCTCTGACATTATTTGTTTAAATTAGCTAATCTATAACATTCATTGGTTAAATTAACTGATCTGTGCCATAAATCATGAAAACAAATCCAAATCATTGAAAAAAAAAAAGTTCTGTAAAAAAAATCTGGCACCATCATCACCCGTACACCGCTAGGTACTCAACCCGATTAGCCAATCAGAGCTTATGAAGAAAACATTTGAGCCCATCAAACGGGCCGCTAGATGAGGGATGGCTCCTAGTGCCGACACTACTACATCGTGCCATCGATTTTGTAATCTCCCTCTGGTCTACCTACCACCAGTAATGTCCCCCGCCCCTCACCCCCCCCCTCCCCAAACACTGGCGTCGTCTATCACCGCTGTCTTTGATATAGGGTCCGGCTGTTTACCCCGGTATGTTTGCTCCCCTCAGCCGGGTCGTGTTGGGGAAAAAACAATTAACAAAAAATGAACTATCGATTTTTTAATGTCTTAAAGCTCTGATCCAGTGGAACCCCTTCGAGAATTTGGCTGCCAACTTGATTCCTAATTACTGCGTGTGTGAGTGTGTGTACGTGTGTGTGTGTGTGTGCGTGTGCGTGCGTGTGTTTGTATGCGTGTTGATGGCTAGCGAAAGCCGGGGTATCAGCTATTAGCATATCAAAAATCACTGGCTGGTTTGAGTAAAGAACGTTTTCAGAGAAACACAATGTTAACTATAAACACAATGTTAACTACAAACACAATGTTAACTACAACACAATGTTAACTACAAACACAATGTTAACTACAAACACAACTACAAACACAATGTTAACCAAAAACACGATGTTAACAACAAACACAATGTTAACTACAAACACAATGCAATGATAAGGTATTCCAAACGTATAAGTAATTGATTTACTTTCTGCGAAATGATCACGATGTGTTAGTTAATATATTGTTAACATACTTGCATAAACAATGCTGATACTACACACACAACACACACTCTGCTCAAATTACTCATTAGTTTGATTAATATCAGCCATTAACACATCATTGGTAATTTATGTTCCAAAAATAGAAAATTATATTATTAATGTTGAAAATACCAATAGACTTTAAGCTGTCAGCTTTTATCACAACTTATGTAAACACACCTACGGCAAGGTTCTTCCAAAACAACCAATACTACACAGTTCTTACGAACTGGTATAGGAGTAAAAACATGCGGTTTTTTTAACAAACGTGCTTGTACGAATGACTATGTATGAACTCAAAAGCAAGTTTAGGGGAGTTAACTCCCGATTTATTCTTTATTAAAACAGCACGCCCTGATCGGCTCGTCTCAGAACACTGACGTTTGTGAATTTTGACGACGTGCTCTATGAACACTGACGTCTTGACCCACTGACGTCTTGACCCACTGACGTCTTGACCCACTGACGTCTTGACCCACTGACGTCTTGACCCACTGACGTCTTGACCCACTGACGTCTTGACCCACTGACGTCATGACCCACTGACGTCTTGACCCACTGACGTCTTGACCCACTGACGTCATGACCCACTGACGCCATGACCCACTGACGTCATGACCCACTGACGTCATGACCCACTGACGCCATGACCTACTGACGTCCTGTCTATCCCGCTACTGCCCTAAAATCTCCAAAAAAATCAAACACAATTGGAAAATGCATTCTTTTATTACCCTGTTAGTCGTCTTCATCTACCACTAAATGTAGACAATTCCTCAACGATGTCCAAGTGGTTTACCATAAAGTGGTCTGCGATGCTAACTGCTGTCAATTAAGAGCTCGGGTTCTAAGAGATAGGACAAGGGATGTTGTGGGTTTTTTTTTAATGAAGTGGTATAGAGGATTTAAAGACGAGTGGCTGTCTTCGTTAGGAAAGGTGGTTATTTTACCACTTTTAGAAATGTGGTTATTTTACCACTTTTAGAAATGTGGTTATTTTACCACTTTTAGAAATGTGTTTTTTTACCACTTTTAGAAATGTTGTACGGGTCGGCGTGGTCGAGTCGCTAAAGCTCATGGTTGCTGAACCGAAAAGTCTCAATTTCGAACCCCCGGGCAGATAAGGCTCGTTAAATGGGGACAGCCACTCTTCTAGGAGAGAAAACTCCAAAATCAAACAACTGCTGCCTTGTAGTTTGTTCTGGGTTGGACAAAGGCTATGGAAGCAAATCCAAAAAGAAAAGCAGGCTGAAATCGGAGTCAATGACCTCAATGGCGCATAACCACTTTTAGAAATGTGGTTATTTTACAACTTTCAAAATTGTGGTTATTTTAAACTGTTTGGAATGGGGAGGTGTTTTAAAACTTTTAGAAAGATAGTTGTTTTATCACGTTTAGAATGGTGGATGTTTAAAAGTAGCTCCAGATTTTGCTATTAAATTGGTATCTGATTAAATAAATAAAGATAATCTACTTAACCCTTATTAAAAATAAATCCCGAATTAGCCACAACACTGTCGGTGGACTCAACGGATGATGGCATCAAAGGTTGTGCTATGTGATCTGAACTCACCTGAAATAGATGGTTGGGTCAAGTCTCAAGTGAGAGGTAACTAACGTTTAGCCTACACTATTTTTGTGTAACTATGATCTACGACAATGCACTTTGTAATTGTACTTTCAGGTGTCAATTTATGAAGAAATTTCGGCATGGATGTCATAACTTGTATGTAGAGGACAGTAGTTGATTAATGTTATACGTTGTAAAGATGAGCCCTGAGATTAGTTGACCATGGGTGTCAGTAGAGAGATGCACGGTGTCAGTTGCCTGTTGACGCTGTGATTGGTTTGGCTGACCGTATAAAGGTTGAGCACTTCCAGCGGTTACACGATACTCACAGAACTCTAGCACCGTCATGTTTTATCAGGTCAATCTTCTGTTCTAAGTTAGCTGGTCATGTTGTCATTTTACCGTTTCTGTACAACTAATATAAGTAAACTATATGTTTGTACACACATACACGCACACACACACACACACACATATATATATATATATATATATATATATATATATATATATATATATATATATATATATATATATATATATATATACATACATATATATATATATATATATACATACATATATATGTATATATATATATATATATATATATATATATATATATATATATATATATATATATATATATATATATATATATATATATATATATATATATATATATATACAGCGTATGCTATGTGATACGATTATTATTTCTGTTGCTAAAAGCACCACTAGAGATCCATTAATGCTAATGGGATGAAGCAAAAAAAAAAATGACAGGCGCACTCCAGTTAATTTTAACCCAATATCATTTGCCCTCCAAATCCCATTCAATTTTGTTACCCCCACCAGCCAACTCATGTTTTGGTCGAACAGTTAAACCTTCAGTTCGTAACTTGCCCTTATTGCATTTGTGTTTTTTATTATTTAAAAAAAAAGATTTAAAAAAGAATGCGAATTGTATATTAGCTTAGGACAATTTTGCCTAAAACTAAAATATCTGGTTGATTACCTTATGGTGCTGCGGTCTGCGCATGCGTGTATCGTGTCCCAGGTCGCTGTAGGCAGCCAATGAAGAATGGAACACGACAGCTACTGCCCAATACAATTATTCCCCTTTATTTAAATGCGAGAAAAACCAACTGCCGCAAAAATGGGCTTCTGTCATAGGGGCTGCTTGATCTGGGCTTTAAGTAACTGCCTGATCTGGTCTGATGATCTTGTCTGATGATCTGGTCTGATGATCTGGTCTGATGATCTGGTCTGATGATCTGATCTGATGATCTGGTCTGATGATCTGGTCTGATGATCTGGTCTGATGATCTTGTCTGATGATCTGGTCTAATGATCTTTTCAAAGATCTGGTCTGATGATCTGGTATGATGATCTGGCCTGATGATCTGGTCTGATGATCTTGTCTGATTATGTGGTCTTATGATCTTGTCTGATGATCTTGTCTGATCATCTTGTCCGATTATCTGGTCTGATGATCTTATCCAGTACCACCGTGAGTACTTGAATTGCTTGTGTCTCTTCCTGCACGTCTGACGTATTTAATGAATCGTCCAAGACGATAGGTCAGCAGGTCATTCCATCATCTTGATATAATCCCAACAACTGAACCATTTGTTGATGAAGTCAACGTATCGAGTCAACACTGAGACTGTAATCGAATTGTTTCATCATTATGGTAAAACTAGCATTAAAATTGAAGTAACTAACGGTTACATTAAGACAAGACTCAACCACCCCTGAACAGTTGAATCATTCTAAAAATTCTTAAAGATTAAATCTCTTGATGACTGGATTCTTCTTGTAACAAGCACGCTCCTCGTAGCATACTTGCACACAAATATTTTCTTTTAAAACTCAGTTATTTATCTATTTTACATTCGACAGCATCTCAAAATAACATTTTTTTCTACATATTATCTAAACATACCGCAGTTTAAAAAAAAACATGACATAAAAACAAATCCCCAGATGTTTTTCTTTTAAACTGGTATGCATGTATTAGCAGCATATCACGCTGTGCCTAGCGAGATAACTTTCCATAACGTCTGACGGAGTGATCCACTCAGAGCTCCTCACTTGGCCAAAGTGTTGCTCGCTAATTTGATCACAGCCCAGAGTAAAATAAGACCAGATTCAACTAGCGTTAAAAAATCATTTTGAAACGAAAAAAAAAACAGCAAGAATTATTTGATATTCATGTAAAAAATATTATTATTATGTTTTCGTTGATCTCAAAAGATAAATTAAATTTCTGGAGAAATAAAAAAAAATCTTAGGTCAAAAATAGAGCGTTGAAAAATAGAGTTCAAATTTAAAATTATGATCGATTTATTTTTTTCTATTTCTCTATTCCGAGTGGAATTAAAATCCGAGTTCCCACCTAAGAATTGGGTTACACTGGTATAGAGCGGTAAAAAGTTGAAGATTCCATATAAAAAATAAATACAAGTAAATATAAAAAGTATACACCGCTCGAAATAACGCATTTGTAAGATATCTTGTTGATATGTTGGGACGGTTCAACGGCTCAGCTTTACTCAATTTTTGTTTATATGTTGAACTAGATTACTAGAAGATAGCAAAGCAAGTTTAATTTAAGCTAGCCTTGTTTTAACTGTACTTTGTCATTAATCTAAGTCCAAATTCCACTTGTACAGCTAATGTTGTCATCTATTTCATACAATCCTTTAATATTTTAACACCACAATAACCCTTCTATATACTGTAGAATAATTTCAATTAAACCCTTCTATATACTGTAGAATAATTTCAATTAAACCCTTCTATATACTGTAGAATAATTTCAATTAAACCCTTCTATATACTGTAGAATAATTTCAATAAAACCCTTCTATACTGTAGAATAATTTCAATTAAACCCTTCTATATACTGTAGAATAATTTCAATTAAACCCTTCTATATACTGTAGAATAATTTCAATAAAACCCTTCTATATACTGTAGAATAATTTCAATTAAACCCTTCTATATACTGTAGAATAATTTCAATTAAACCCTTCTATATACTGCAGAATAATTTTCATGTAATAAAACCCTTCTATATACTGTAGAATAATTTCAATTAAGGATAGGCACCACGGATAAAAAAAAAATTTTTATTTAACACATTTCTGGTTGTTTAATAAGTTCATATAATTATAGTTGTTAAACTATAGACAAAAATAATATATAGCCGTCAATAGCAGTACTGGTTGCCATGGAAACCGCGAAAAGGTGTGAAAACTAACACCTTTTCAAATCGCTAAGGCTTTGTTCCCATAAGAGATTTTAAAAAGCGGATAAAAGATTTAGATTTCTCACACCAAACTATACATTTCTACGTTTACTCATTGCGATAGCTTGTACTCAATTTTTAATACAAATTTTTACATAAATTTATGTGCAAAAATTAGGGGGTGGTGTTACATAAATATTAATATTTCCTAAAGTATTGTAGTAAACTTAATGTACAAACGTAGTTTTGTAGATGGTATAATGCTGAATGCAAGTGGAATGTTTTATTCTTGTATGACAAAGGGTTCCAAAGCCTTAGCGATTTGAATGTTGAATTTTGAGTAAAAATGCAAAGTTGAGAAAACGTGAAAAGAAGAGCGGAAAAAGGCACGGTGCGTTTTCTCTTATAGAAAACAGAAAAAAACGTCTTGTTATATGTGGAAGAACCATTTGTCTAATAAAATACGCTTTGATTTATGTTGTAAGTTTTAGACCGATTTTTTCTATGTAAGCAGAAAATATGTATACAACAGGTAATGAATGTATGACTATTAAGTATTACACATCCTATCAATCGAGCGGTATTCTCAGAACAGCTATCATCCAACCAGATCAAGTTTTGTTTGTTAGCCGGTCTTCTCACTTCAATAGAATGTCTTTCTCCACTCAAATTGTAGCTTACACAACTTTATTGCCTTATGATAATAGCCTACTACACAACACTGGGTACAACGCTTGAGGCTAGACACGCCCCCTCCACCCCACCCCACCGCTGGATAGTGCATGAGGAACCGATGAGCCATAGATTACCAATGTTCATTCAACCGCGAATAACACATATGTGTAGATTGGGTCAAGTACAGGCCCTAAGTGAATGCTTCTCAGCTATCCTATCTAGTATTTACATTCGTTGCTAGCAAACCCTATACGGTGAGATGGGCATACACATTAACATATGTGTCGTATACAGTCCGGTGTAAAGCCTGATGAACGCGTTCAAGCCTATCACAGCATGCCGTAACAAGATTATAAACCGGCCGTTGGTTGAATGACGAGAAAGGAATGAGGGGGGTAAAGGCAAAGGGGATGGACAGCACATTCTTCATCAAACTGATAGTCATGTCCATGACGCATTGTTTCAGCTTAGTATAAAGCGTACGAAACAGTGTTTGATATTGTTCCAGTGATAATCAACAGTACATTTCTAGGCAAAGTTTCAATTATTAAACTTAATGTTGTTGTATACCTTTAAAACAACAAATAGAAGAGTATATGCAAATGAGGTAAACAAACTAAGACAGGCGATTGTTTTGTTTATCTAGAAACAAGATGGCTGCCTAGCACACGTGGTTAGTTGCAACCAATCGTGAATTATTTTTATTTTAAGTACTATAATATGATTGGTCAAGCGTATCAATGAATCTCTTCCCATTCATAACTTTTACGCGCATGCCCTTACATGGAGTTTGATATAAAATTTTACTTTGTAGAAAACAACTTCTATCCCACTTATTTTTAGAACAAAAGAAAAGGTCACTACACCAGCGGGTACACGAGTGCTTGGCCCTTAGATTGCTATAGAGTTTATGGTGCCTCGCGGGCAATAAATGATGTAATACCCGCTCGAAGATAGCCGCTGTCCGCGTAGTAGTGTTAAAACTTGCCGGGGGGTACCATGTTTCACATCGCAATAAACGGATAACCGTAAGCTGTAGAAGTCCGAAATGTACGGGTTAGGTAGATAAAAGGTATTAGTACCGAATTAAGAAATAAAAATTTTGGGGAGCAAAATTAAAATTTTATCAAAACCATGGGTATCTTGTTCCCTTAAACCCTTCTATATACTGTAGAATAATTTCAATTAAACCCTTCTATATACTGCAGAATAATTTTCATTTAATAAAACCCTTCTATATACTGTGGAATAATTTCAATTAAACCCTTCTATATACTGTAGAATAATTTCAATTAAACCCTTCTATATACTGCAGAATAATTTTCATTTAATAAAACCCTTCTATATACTGTAGAATAATTTCAATTAAACCCTTCTATATACTGTAGAATAATTTCAATTAAACCCTTCTATATACTGCAGAATAATTTTCATTTAATAAAACCCTTCTATATACTGTGGAATAATTTCAATTAAACCCTTCTATATACTGTAGAATAATTTCAATTAAACCCTTCTATATACTGCAGAATAATTTTCATTTAATAAAACCCTTCTATATACTGTAGAATAATTTCAATTAAACCCTTCTATATACTGCAGAATAATTTTCATTTAATATAACCCTTCTATATACTGTAGAATAATTTTAATTAAACCCTTTTATATACTGCAGAATAATTTCAATTAAACCCTTCTATATACTGCAGAATAATTTTCATTTAATAAAACCCTTCTATATACTGTAAAATAATTTCAATTAAACCCTTTTATATGCTGCAGAATAATTTCAATTAAACCCTTCTATATACTGTAGAATAATTACCTTTCAATAAAACCCTTCTGTATACTGCAGAATAATTTTCATTTAATAAAACCCTTCTATATATTGTAGAATAATTTCGTTTCAATTATTTGTTCAACATTACCATGTCCCCCACTTGAGAATAAATTGACTGTAAAATAATTATCCGCTCAACATAAATCTAAATACCCCGACCACCTAACATAATCCATTTAGACGTTATTGTGTAACATTTCACGTCACTCTTGACCCAGTTGTATTGGGTGACATCATCATTAAAAACTAAACTCGGACGCAAACGAATTAAAGTTTTTTTAAGTAACGTTTGAACGCACATTTAAATAATACAATTCCAATATCACTGTCTATTTTTGATGGGGAATAAACCCCTTGACAATTCGATGAAATCAAGTTAGGATGAAAGAAGAGCCAGATAATTTTAAAAAAAATCAACTCTTTTTGGAAACTTTGTCTGGTGCAAGGGGGGGGGGGAGGGGGGGTGGCTTGGGGGAGAAGGAAAAACTGGAAATTTTTTCATCTGATAAAAAATCCAATTAATTTCTTGATTTCATTATGATTTTGAGTTGTGTGCTATATAGTTAAATTTAACAGAAAGACACACACACACACACACACACACACACACACACATACACACACACACGCAAACGTTTTTATGTGGATTCTTCCCATTAGTACTCAAACACATGGAGCAGATAAAGTAGAGTTAATGTGTTTCATTTACTTCATCACATAAAGCGATAGTGTGGTCAATACTTTGAAATTATATATATATATATATATATATATATATATATATATATATATATATATATATATATATATATATATATATATATGTATATATATATATATATATATATATATATATATATATATATATATATATATATATATATATATATATATATATATATATATATATAGGTTTTTTGGGTATTTTTGGATGGCTAAGATACACCAAGAAGTACCACCTAGTCTACCCAACAGCTATAACCAATATACCTGCAGCAAGTCTACCTTCCTCCAACTAAAACTGACGTCAACATCTCCATGACGGAGGTAGCTGAGGTCAGCACGTGAGTAGGTGGTCGCATCGTGTCACTTCCGGCTCGACCCTCCAGGTTTGACCAGCGCCACCAGACGGCCTCCTAAATGTAGGGCGCTAACGGTACCAGCCGCTGAAGTAAGGGTCTGACGAGGGGGTCCATGCGGCACCGTGAAGACGTCTGATGCGAGGGTTCTGGAATTGAGAAATTATCGGCCCATTGTGACGATGACGGTGGAGGAAAATGTCGATAACAAGGTTGATTGATAAAGTTATGTGCGGCAATCTTTATTTTTGGGTATCCCAGACAGGTCTCGCTATGGAGGGGATTCATTGTGTCATTATGGAGGGGGTTCATTGTGTCATTATGGAGGGGGTTCATTGTGTCATTATGGAGGGGGTTCATTTTGTCATTATGGAGGGGGTTCATTGTGTCATTATGGAGGGGATTCATTGTGTTATTATGGAGGGGATTCATTTAGTCATTATGGAGGGGATTCATACTGTCATTATGGAGGGAATTCACAGTGTAATTATGGAGAAGATTTATAGTTTCATGGAGTGTATGGGGGAGGGATTCTAATGGTCATATGAAACAGTTTTCAATTTACCAGCTGTCTAATGTTTCAAAGTGACCACAGTACTGTAAAACCCTGTTTAAAGAACAGCTGATATCTATTTTCAAAAACTTACTACTTTATTACTTTACTAAATCCTTCAAAGAGATCTAGTTACTGATTTAGTTTTCTGGAAATAGATTGATGTTATAAAACTTTTTCGTACACTATGAGCAAAGTGTAGTTGGTTCAAGACATTCAAACAAATCGTTAGACTTCACAGAAATAAATTCAAGGGGGAGAACCGATAGAATGCTCCAAACGCTGCATCAAGCGACAAGCGGGGTGAGGGTCGGTGGCTGGTTCATCGGCCGAGAGGGTCGGGCTCTGAGGGTCAGGGTGGGGTTAACTCAGGGGGAGATGATCGTGATGGCTTCAGGCACTTCTCGAAAATCTTTCGTCTTTGAAATGCCTTCTTTTGTGGGGTAGGGAATAAAAAGAAACGAAATTTCGAGATAACGAGACAGCAGTAAGATACACGACTATGTAATGATAAGTATTGATGGGTACAAGTATCCACAAGACTTCTGTAATGAAAAGTATTGCTGGGTACGTTACAAGTATCCACAAGACTTCTGTAATGATAAGTATTGCTGGGTACGGTAGAATTGGGACAGGACTTCTGTAGTGATAAAAAAAATCTCTCATTTATGCACGCAAAATAATGTAAAATATGAGTATTAGCTTTATCTTAAAAAAAAACAATACAATAACAACACATTAAAACACTTTGTATCTTGTGATTTTCCTGTCAAAATACATGTTAAAATATTTATGTTTAATCTCGTTTGACCGAAGAAATAGACGCATACAGTTAAGTTAGATTGCTGTTGGTTACGTGAACTGTGGACATAGAACCATAAGATTACCGTCCTTATCCAAGCTCATTAACCCTAACTGTTAGGGTTATGCTAGAGCTGGATGTTACCGCGTTAGGCTGAAACTACCCATACAAAAGTCTGAAACTACCCACACAAGAGTCTGACTCTGCCCATACAAAAGGCTGCCACAAACCATAAAAAAGAGCTAAGAGCCGCCTTAGAAAAATCGAATTTTTGCTTTAATTTTACAAAAAACAGCGAGGTGAAATTAAATTAAATTTCAAAAGTGAGAAAGGCCAGATGTATTCACACGATGTCCCCCACCCACGCTGTCCCACCCCCACCCCCCTCCCCAGTGGTGCCAGAGACTCAATGAAAACAGATGTAAGTGTCAGCAGTCAGGGGAGGTAATGACGTCAACTGACTTGTGTGAGTTGTGGATACTTTTGCTAACTAATTGACTTTTCAAGAAATCGTTTTAGCACAGTCTAAGCGAGCCAATTTATCATCTGAAAATAGACTGCTATACATCAATTTTATCTTCAAGTTCTATACCGCCACACATGAACTTTATCATCAAGTTCCACACACTCTCACATCAATTGTACCCACAGCCCGGCCCCAACATCAACTTTACCATAAAGTTTAACACCTTACCACATCAACTTTACCATCAAGTTCTACACCACACGACATCAACTTTACCATCAAGATCTACACCACACCACTCCAACTTTACCATCAAGATCTACACCACACCACACCAACTTTACCATCAAGTTCTACACCACACGACATCAACTTTACCATCAAGTTCTACATCACACGACATCAACTTTACCATCAAGATCTACACCACACCACATCAACTTTACCATCAAGTTCTACACCACACGACATCAACTTTACCATCAAGATCTACACCACACCACATCAACTTTACCATCAAGATCTACACCACACCACATCAACTTTACCATCAAGTTCTACACCACACGACATCAACTTTACCATCAAGATCTACACCGCACCACATCAACTTTACCATCAAGATCTACACCACACCACATCAACTTTACCATCAAGTTCTACACCACACCACATCAACTTTACTATCAAGTTCTACACCACACGACATCAACTTTACCATCAAGTTCTACACCACACCACATCAACTTTACCATCAAGTTCTACACCACAGCACATCAACTTTACCATCAAGTTCTACACCTCCCCACATCAACTTTACCATCAAGTTCTACACCACACGACATCAACTTTACCATCAAGTTCTACACCTCCCCACGTCAACTTTACCATCAAGTTCTACACCTCCCCACATCAACTTTACCATCAAGTTCTACACCACACGACATCAACTTTACCATCAAGTTCTACACCACACCACATCAACTTTACCATCAAGTTCTACACCTCCCCACATCAACTTTACCATCAAGTTCTACACCACACCACATCAACTTTACCATCAAGTTCTACACCTCCCCACATCAACTTTACCATCAAATTCTACACCTCCCCACCAGTGGCGTGCAGACCTATGTAGATGCCCGGGGCAAAATCAAGCGGAAGATGCCCCTATATATATATATATATATATATATATATATATATATATATATATATATATATATATATCATTTATTTAAAAAAATGTACTTATCTTAATTGAGATGAAAACGTTGACTACAGCCAGCTAAATCCAAATGGAATGAATGGTTGGAACTTGGGAGAAGGGGGGGGGGGGGGGGGAGACAATTGCGGGAAGTGTCGTGGTGGGGAGGGGGCTGTGATGCACTACAAAAGAGTCTCATCCGGTATTGTATTACCACCCGGGACCGCAGGGACAAAAACGCTGTCCGTGTCTGCAATTAGGGCGTCAGATACGCCTTTATTAATGGGATGTTTCTCTCTTGGCCTGTTTAGGAATTCCTATAGTGTAACTAATACAGGTGAGAGTGTGCATTGAACTAGAGATGTTTCAGATTTTTCTCTCTAAACCACTTGGTCAAAACGTCAACTCTTTAAAGAGATGGGTGATGCTAGCTAGATACTCTCAAACTATCTTAACCTTGAATATAACAGAAGTGTACCTTGGTTGGCTAAGGGGTCATCCATTTACGACGTCCACACATTTTTGGGATTTTGGACCCCCCCCTCCTCTTCCCTGTCCACAAACGTCCACTTTTGACGGACCCCCCCCCCCCCCCCCATCCCGTGGACGTCCACACTGACTATAAGTTTTTGCATAATCTTCTTCCACTATTACTATTAAAGCTACTGCATTTAGTGTGTATATACTCTGAGTGTATATAGTGTTACAAATACTGGTACAAATGTGTTTTATTGTCCTTCGTGTCCCACACCTGAACAGGGACAGCGTGCTAACCCCCCCCCCCCCCCTCCACCCCTCTCCCGTCTCACAACTGAACTGGGATGACCCCGCCTACCTAGAGAAGTGGTCGCCTGGGGAAACTTGTAATTGGATATCTTATTGTATTCCAGGTTAAGCCAGGGAATAGACCCAAGCTGGGTGGTTAAAGGGCCAGAGAGATAGGATAGTTGAATTTTAGCTTCGCTAGGAAATATTTTTCTTTCACACTACCAAAAATAATGTTAGATTTAATGTGTGGACGTCCACATTGGGCCAACCCCCCCTCCCCCTGTCCACACGCGTCCACAAAAGTCAATTTTTTTCGGACCCCCCCCCCCCCGTGTGGACGTCATAAATGGATGACCCCTAAAGCTGCCAGCTTAAAAAAACATTTCTACATCAGACTGTTTAAAAATCCACTATGCTATGTCAGACCCTCCCTAGGCTTGGACGCGTTTTCACAAATTTAATACCCAAGTACGTCTGTCTAGTTCAGGTGGGGGATAATCCACTAACGGCTTCCATAGCCTAAAAACCCACACCGCATCCCCACATTTCATTACATCATTATGGGCTCAATAACTCTATAGATAGCTCTACTATTAACTGAAATAAAACTGGCTCTGCATGTGCTCCCAATTACTTTAAAGAAAGCTCTACTCAGAGTTAAAAACTTTAACTTTAACACTACTTAAAGCATGCTCCTCCTATTTGTAAAAATCAATATGGGCGCAATTATTCTGAATGATATCATTACAATGTATCGAAAACAATATGTTGATTCGTATTCTTAAGATTGTCGCTACAGTGTATCAAAAACATTATATGGGCATTCTTATTCTTAAGTATGCTTATATAATGCATGAAAAAAAATATATACTAATGGCTGCCAGTGGCTTAGCTACCGTAAAGCTAGAGTAAGCAAGGCATAGGGGCCCAAGGCAAATAGGGGCCATTTTCCTTCTTTTAAAAAGTTAAAACTTTTACATTGGAATTTTGATATTTATTTTATATAAATAATTTTTAAAAAATTAATGAAATCAAGTTTTTTTTCTACTGTAGAAATAATTTAATTTAAAAAAGGCCCCAAGTCCTTTCTTAGTGTACAGGCAGTGGCATTCAGTGTGGGGGAGGGCGGGCGACTAACATTAACATTGTTAATTTTTGCATAGGGGATCGAAAATCCTAGCTACGCCACTGAATGCTGCCCATACAATTTAACAAAAAAAAAGTTATTACACTGCAAATGGCCATATATTTCACCAAAGATGCCCCAAAAATTTATAATAATAATATGGGCATAATTACCCTTTGGATGCCCTTAAAATGGATAATAATGAAGAAGTACATTAAAAAATAGCTTTAGAGATGCCCCCAATGTTAACAACGATGATTGGTGTAATTACTGTTGCATGTCCTTCGAGTGTAATACATGAATATAAGCTTAATTACTTTCAAGATGCCCCTACAATATATAAAATGAAGATGGGCATACTTACTGTATGGATGCCTTTAAAATGTATTATAAAATGAAGTGGGCATATTAGTAAATGCTCATAAAATATATTATAATGAATATACGAATAATTACTTTAAAGATGCCCCTATAGTGTATAAAAATAAATATGATTTAATTACTCGACGGATGTCCTTGAAAATGAGTATAACGAATACGCGCATATTACTTTAAAGATGCCCTTACAGTGCATGGGAATAACTTGGTCACAAGTACTCTAAACGATGCCCCTACACTATACTAAATAAATATGACACACATTTATTAATGGAATATCATTGACTTCCGTAGGACTACCCTTCACTGATGCCCGCTGTTTCTATATAAGTTTTGCCATACGGACAGTGTAATGTTAAAACGGCTGACAGACGATTGAGTGTTACAATTTTTTTGAGTGAGATCGCAAAACATATGGAAAGTTACGATGACACCATGACACGACATATCACAACAATTTTTAAATTACTAAAAAAAAAAAAAAAAAAAAAAAAAAAAAAAAAAAAAAAAAAAATTAATTAATTAAAATTTTTTTTTTTTTACCTCCGCTGGATGCCCCCCAGTGGTGGATGCCCGGGGCCTGGGCCCCGTCCGCCCCCCCCCCCCCTCTGCACGCCACTGCTCCCCACACTGTGCACCAACATGTTGTGTGGGCGGGGTTTAGCCGGTGCGATTACCTGGTGTGGGTAACGTGGTGTCAATGACCCCAGCACTTAACACAAGCCAGGCAAGACTGTGCTGACGGACGGCAGGTGCTAATGCAACTATTGCTGCGGCACGTGTAACTGCTGGAGAATCAATTCATTTTCTTAACCTTATCCTGTCGAAGGTCAAAGGTCACTCTAAGGTTTTTACCGAGGTTTCTTAAACTAATGAGTTGAAACGTGGAGCAGGAAATTAATGGAAAACTTGTGACAAAAAGTAACTAAAAGGCGGAGTGTTGTTCAAATTTTAAACTTTGACTTCTGTCAATGAAATAAGTTCTAGCTTTAAAATATATTCTAGTTAGAGACCTTGTATTACACTTGAATAAGTTCTAGCTTAAAAATATATTCTAGTTAGAGACCTTGTATTACACTTGAATAAGTTCTAGCTTTAAAATATATTCTAGTTAGAGACCTTGTATTACACTTGAATAAGTTCTAGCTTAAAATATATTCTAGTTAGAGACCTTGTATTACACTTGAATAAGTTCTAGCTTAAAATATATTCTAGTTAGAGACCTTGTATTACACTTCAATAAGTTCTAGCTTAAAATATATTCTAGTTAGAGACCTTGTATTACACTTGAATAAGTTCTAGCTTAAAATATATTCTAGTTAGAGACCTTGTATTACACTTCAATAAGTTCTAGCTTAAAATATATTCTAGTTAGAGACCTTGTATTACACTTCAATAATGTAGTGAATTTGTTGGAAATCAGTCAATTGTGCTTAGTAGGGCAAGAAGAAAAATTCATATCTTAATAAATAGTTGTTATTATAGCATGAAAATTGGAAGAACTATTAGGCCAAGCTTGATCTTTAATTAGAATATCTTAGTGTTAGTTAGGAGCAAGCCAATATTATGGAAATCTACTTTAATTAGGTGTATCTGATGATATTTTTACAATATTTGCATGTTGGAAGTATTATTGTTTAAGAACAACTTATTGATGTTTATTGTAATTTGTATCATTGTAAAGGGAATTGTCTGTGGTTTCAGAGATGAGCTTATTAGAATTTTAGGAGATCGCGTTAAGTTTTTATATAGGGTTATTTGGGGTCGGTTAGCACAAAAGCGGGAGAAATTTTCACAGGTAAGCGTTAGAATTCGTGCCAAGAGCAAGGTGTCATCCGAGACGCTCGCGGGTGGGGTATATAAGCCGGTGCGTTAGCCTTAGAGGGGATGGAGAAACGACGGCCCTAGCGAGTAATTTATGCAGCACACGTATTGGCGCTATAGTCTTGTTAGATGCGCGCTACACAGACAATTCCCGCTCAAGAAAGATAGTCAAATAAAGATTTGCAGAAGACGGCTTATTCTTCATTCTTGATCGTCTGTGACTGTGACTGAGAGTGAGAAACAGAAGAGAAGAAGAACGTTACATTTGATAGAGCAAGAATATTACAATAGAACAGTACATTTGAGAGTAGTAAAAACGTTACAATAAGTTCTAGCTTAAAATATATTCTAGTTAGAGACCTTGTATTACACTTGAATAAGTTCTAGCTTAAAATATATTCTAGTTAGAGACCTTGTATTACACTTCAATAAGTTCTAGCTTAAAATATATCCTAGTTAGAGACCTTGTATTACACTTCAATAAGTTCTAGCTTAAAATATATCCTAGTTAGAGACCTTGTATTACACTTGAATAAGTTCTAGCTTAAAATATATTCTAGTTAGAGACCTTGTATTACACTTGAATAAGTTCTAGCTTAAAATATATTCTAGTTAGAGACCTTGTATTACACTTGAATAAGTTCTAGCTTTAAAATATATCCTAGTTAGAGACCTTGTATTACACTTGAATAAGTTCTAGCTTTAAAATATATCCTAGTTAGAGACCTTGTATTACACTTGAATAAGTTCTAGCTTAAAATATATTCTAGTTAGAGACCTTGTATTACACTTCAATAAGTTCTAGCTTTAAAATATATCCTAGTTAGAGACCTTGTATTACACTTGAATAAGTTCTAGCTTAAAATATATTCTAGTTAGAGACCTTGTATTACACTTCAATAAGTTCTAGCTTAAAATATATTCTAGTTAGAGACCTTGTATTACACTTGAATAAGTTCTAGCTTAAAAATATATTCTAGTTAGAGACCTTGTATTACACTTGAATAAGTTCTAGCTTAAAAATATATTCTAGAGACCTTGTATTACACTTGAATAAGTGATAGCTTAAAAATATATTCTAGTTAGAGACCTTGTATTACACTTGAATAAGTTCTAGCTTAAAAATATATTCTAGTTAGAGACCTTGTATTACACTTGAATAAGTTCTAGCTTAAAAATATATTCTAGTTAGAGACCTTGTATTACACTTGAATAAGTTCTAGCTTAAAAATATATTCTAGTTAGAGACCTTGTATTACACGTGAATAAGTTCTAGCTTAAAAATATATTCTAGTTAGAGACCTTGTATTACACTTGAATAAGTTCTAGCTTTAAAATATATTCTAGTTAGAGACCTTGTATTACACTTGAATAAGTTCTAGCTTTAAAATATATTCTAGTTAGAGACCTTGTATTACACTTGAGTAAGTTCTAGCTTTAAAATATATTCTAGTTAGAGACCTTGTATTACACTTCAATAAGTTCTAGCTTTAAAATATATCCTAGTTAGAGACCTTGTATTACACTTGAATAAGTTCTAGCTTAAAATATATTCTAGTTAGAGACCTTGTATTACACTTCAATAAGTTCTAGCTTAAAATATATTCTAGTTAGAGACCTTGTATTACACTTGAATAAGTTCTAGCTTAAAAATATATTCTAGTTAGAGACCTTGTATTACACTTGAATAAGTTCTAGCTTAAAAATATATTCTAGAGACCTTGTATTACACTTGAATAAGTGATAGCTTAAAAATATATTCTAGTTAGAGACCTTGTATTACACTTGAATAAGTTCTAGCTTAAAAATATATTCTAGTTAGAGACCTTGTATTACACTTGAATAAGTTCTAGCTTAAAAATATATTCTAGTTAGAGACCTTGTATTACACTTGAATAAGTTCTAGCTTAAAAATATATTCTAGTTAGAGACCTTGTATTACACGTGAATAAGTTCTAGCTTAAAAATATATTCTAGTTAGAGACCTTGTATTACACTTGAATAAGTTCTAGCTTTAAAATATATTCTAGTTAGAGACCTTGTATTACACTTGAATAAGTTCTAGCTTTAAAATATATTCTAGTTAGAGACCTTGTATTACACTTGAATAAGTTCTAGCTTTAAAATATATTCTAGTTAGAGACCTTGTATTACACTTGATCTACTGTGAGGCCCAAACGTTGTCCTATTTGATCCAACTATTTCTTTCAAGTAGCTTGTAGCACTAAACTTCCATAATCCCGTACTAACACTTCGTCCTCCTCGCTAATCCCCTACAGACACCCAGCCTTCACCAAATTGGCTCCTGACCATCTAACTGGGCGCCAGTCACAGTACACTCACACACTGAATCCCACACACTCACACACTGGATCCCACACACTCACACACTGAATCCCACACACTCACACACTGGATCCCACACACTCACACACTGGATCCCACACACTCACACACTGAATCCCACACACTCACACACTGAATCTCACACACTCACACTCTGAATCCCACACACTCACACACTGGATCCCACACACTCACACACTGAATCCCACACACTCCACACACTCCCACACACCCTGGCCGACCCACCGACGTCTGAGTGACCAGTAAATTCCATTCCGCCCCATTAGATCGCCAGATGATGGTCGACGGGTCAGCCATTGCGAACAGATGGAGATTTGGGCCTTTACTACAGACCAGCTGAGTCGGCCCTCACACGGTCTATAAGTCGTGGGTCGTGGGACGAGTTGTCTGACAATACAAGCCTAACGACACCCCCCCCCCTAGACCAGAGGTTCTCAAACATGGGACAAGTTGTCTGACAATACAAGCCTAACGACACCCCCCCCTAGACCAGAGGTTCTCAAACATGGGACAAGTTGTCTGACAATACAAGCCTAACGACACCCCCCCCTAGACCAGTGGTTCTCAAACATGGGACAAGTTGTCTGACAATACAAGCCTAACGACACACCCCACCTAGCCCAGTGGTTTTTTCAAACATGGGACAAGTTGTCTGACAATACATACAGCCCCCCCCCCTTATAACCAGTGATTCTCAAATATTTTTATATAGGATTTTTCAATGTCCATCTGAGCAAAAAATACAATGCGACAGCGACATTTAAACTCAATGAAAACAAAGCAACCAAAATAGTTGTACAGTTAAGTTCCTATAAGAATAAAAATATATAAAAATACAAGGGACGTTACTTGTCTGTTTACTGGTGATAAAAATGTATGCGTCAAGTGGTAATGGAGATAAATTCTGTTTTTTTTCTGCGTTTATTTCCCTTTGCTTCAGCTTGGTGCTGGTCGGTAGAAAATCTTCCATCTAAAACCGTGGTTCTCATACTGTCATACTGACCATCTAAACCAGTGGCTCTCATACTGACCATCTAAACCAGTGGCTCTCATACTGGCATACTGACCATCTAAACCAGTGGCTCTCATACTGTCATACTGACCATCTAAACCAGTGGCTCTCATACTGTCATACTGACCATATAAACCAGTGGCTCTCATATTGACGGGTTATGGGTACACGGCTGTCCGGATAATAGGGAGTGGCTGGCTACAGATGTGGTTGACTAGCTGGTTAGTGGTAGGTGGTTATCTGGTTAGTGGTAGGTGGTTATCTGGTTAGTGGTAGGTGCTTATCTGGTTAGGTTAAGGTGGGTATGTGGTTAGGTGTAAGTGGGTACCTCGTTAGGTGTAAGTGGGTATGTTATTAGGTGTAAAAGGTTATCTTGTTAGTTTAAGTGTGTATCTTAGGCTTAGAAGGGTATCTCTTAGTGCATAAATTAGTACCTGTTAAGGGAAAACAAGAAGACCAAACAGTTACTAGGGTCTGACGACTATAGAACACGGAGTTCTCTTGAGGGCGGGGCAGATAGGGTCTGGCTAAAACAATGTAAGTGTAAGGGTTTGGTTTAATGAAGAATGAAAATCGTACGTCGGGCGTTCAGACAGCGTCAACAATACACAAGGTATTCAGTTTTTACCAGATACTATTGCTATGGTATTCAAGGTATTAAGTTTTATCAGATACTATTGCTATGGTACACAAGGTATTCAGTTTTTACCAGATACTATTGCTATGGTATTCAGTGTATTAAGTTTTATCAGATACTATTGCTATGGTACACAAGGTATTCAGTTTTTACCAGATACTATTGCTATGGTATTCAGTGTATTAAGTTTTATCAGATACTATTGCTATGGTACACAAGGTATTCAGTTTTTACCAGATACTATTGCTATGGTACATATAGTATGACGTTTTCACAATATGTGATTGCTATGGTACACAATATATTAAGTTTTTACTAGATACTATTGCAATGGTACATATAGTATGACGTTTTCACAATATGTGATTGCTATGGTACATATAGTATGACGTTTTCACAATATGTGATTGCTATGGTACATATAGTATGACGTTTTCACAATATGTGATTGCTATGGTACATATAGTATGACGTTTTCACAATATGTGATTGCTATGGTACATATAATATGACGTTTTCACAATATGTGATTGCTATGGAGCCTCCAGAGAGACGGGCAGATGTGGATTAACGGTTCAACGGAATAATCACGTGCTTAGGGCACCAAGGGATTTGAGAGCATAATATAAATTGTCCATTTCCGAATTTAGCATGTTCCATTCCCTCTCGTGCAATACCGCTTGTGTATAATGCTGTTGAATCAGTATCTTTAAAAGAAAAACTACATGCACACAATAACAGGAGTTTTTACTGCGTAGATTCATGCCATACATATACATACATACACAATAACAAGGGCTCTCCTAGGTCGTAGATTCATGCCACGAGTATGATGTCTTAGAAAAGTAAAATTTCCCATCTCACCAGAAGTCTCGCAACAACTCTTAAAGATGAATTCAGTGTTTCTTTCTAACTGTTTTTCTCCGGGGGGTAGGGGGGTTTGATATTTTCAGGGAAGGGGGGGGGGGGGCACGACACGGGCAAAAGTATATAGATATATATTTATATAATAATTCAAAATTTTTTTTCGGGGGTTGGGGGGGGGGGGTGGGGTTGACTTGTTTTGTTGGAGGGGGGGGGGGGGGGGGGTTAGAGATAGTTGTAAGAAACTGTGGATGAATTCATCTATTATCTACTGGAGTCCTCTCTCATCTACTAGCAGACCCCCCCCCCCCCCCTTAACCACCGACCCTCTTTCATCTACTCTCAGTCTCCTCTCGTCAGTCCTATTTCTCAGCCTCAAGAAAATTAATTTCCTTATTTCTTTAATCAACAATTAAATATTGATCCAGGTGGCCGAGTGGTTGAGCGTCTTGTTCAATCTGCGACCACAGCAGGTCAGGACGGCGCCAGATGTCAAACTTGAACTTTGAACCTGTCATCCAGTTCTAGATTTCGTAATAGCAGCCACATCACGAGCTGCCAATTATATCATTTAAAAAAATTCAATCCTGACAATTTCTTAGACGGTCAAGTTTTAAAACATTACGTCACATTTTAAATTAAGTTTTGTAAAACTGACCACTCTTGTATATATTTACAAACACACACACACACACCCATATATATATATATATATATATATATATATATATATATATATATGTGTGTGTGTGAACACACTTTTAAGTATATTGCTAACAGGCTTATAGTAACCACTAAAAGACATAAGTCATCAATATATTTTCTGAGAAGACACAATGTGCACAGTATGATGTTGGCACAGACTTGCAGAACACATGGAAGACATCCAGGACACAGGTCAAGCTGACCCCGACCTTGAACTTTCAAAATGTCGTTGTCCAGAAAAAGGGACTAGTTTGAGAGAGAAGTAAAAATAACCCAGTGATGAATGAATCATTGAATTAGCCAGACACAATGCGCAAGACCAAACGTCAAATTTGACACCATTTGTTAACTGGTGGTATTTTTGGTGGTTACAGGTCATGGTGACCACATGTGGCATTGATCACATGTCACTTAGGTGTCACATTTCTTATGTGTCATGTATCACATCTGTCATTTAGCGTACATTTATCTCGTTTGTCATTGACTACACGTGTCAAGTATCACCTGTCTACTAAACACCTGGATTCCGCTGGGTGACATCAAGAGTGTGTGTATGTCTATAGGTGATTGTGTAGATGTATGTGGCCTAATGTAACTTGGATGTTAAGTCTCTAAAGTGTAACTGAGTAAGACAAAAATCACGTGATTTAAAAAGTTATTTCTTCTTCAATAAAATAAGATTGATGATATATAACAACATTATATAACAACATTATTTTAAAGCATAATACAACAATATTATACCACAACACTATACAACAACATTATACAAAACCACTTAAGCAAATCAGTTCAGTTATTAAACCATAGACGACCAATCTCATCAGGTGATCAATTACATATATTAAAACATAGACGACCAACCTAATCAGATGACCAATTACATATATTAAAACATAGACGACCAATCTCATCAGGTGATCAATAACATATATTAAAACATAGACGACCAATCTCATCAGGTGATCAATTACATATATTAAAACATAGACGACCAATCTCATCAGATGATCAATTACATATATTAAAACATAGACGACCAATCTCATCAGGTGATCAATTACATATATTAAAACATAGACGACCAATCTCATCAGGTGATCAATTACATATATTAAAACATAGACGACCAATCTCATCAGGTGATCAATTACATATATTAAAACATAGACGACCAACCTAATCAGATGACCAATTACATATATTAAAACATAGACGACCAACCTAATCAGATGACCAATTACATATATTAAAACATAGACGACCAACTTAATCAGATGACCAATTACATAAATTAAAACATAGACGACCAATCTCATCATGTGATCAATTACATATATTAAAACATAGACGACCAATCTCATCAGGTGATCAATTACATATATTAAAACATAGACGACCAATCTCATCAGGTGATCAATTACATATATTAAAACATAGACGACCAATCTCATCAGGTGATCAACTACATATATTAAAACATAGACGACCAATCTCATCAGGTGATCAATTACATATATTAAAACATAGACGACCAATCTCATCAGGTGATCAATTACATATATTAAAACATAGACGACCAATCTCATCAGGTGATCAATTACATATATTAAAACATAGACGACCAATCTCATCAGGCGATCAATTACATATATTAAAACATAGACGACCAATCTCATCAGGTGATCAATTACATATATTAAAACATAGACGACCAACTTAATCAGATGACCAATTACATATATTAAAACATAGACGACCAATCTCATCATGTGATCAATTACATATATTAAAACATAGACGACCAATCTCATCAGGTGATCAATTACATATATTAAAACATAGACGACCAATCTCATCAGGTGATCAATTACATATATTAAAACATAGACGACCAATCTCATCAGGTGATCAACTACATATATTAAAACATAGACGACCAATCTCATCAGGTGATCAATTACATATATTAAAACATAGACGACCAATCTCATCAGGTGATCAATTACATATATTAAAACATAGACGACCAATCTCATCAGGTGATCAATTACATATATTAAAACATAGACGACCAATCTCATCAGGCGATCAATTACATATATTAAAACATAGACGACCAATCTCATCAGGTGATCAATTACATAAATTAAAACATAGACGACCAACCTAATCAGATGACCAATTACATATATTAAAACATAGGCGACCAACCTATTCAGAAAATCAGTTACAGTTATGAAATCCCGCAAGACCAACTCAGTGAGTTATTAAAACCTAGATAATCACCTATGTAGCCTTATATACAGCTTGACGTTATTGTGGATTTATTAGCCCTAGAGAAACTATATGCGATCAAAAGTAACAAGTAAAATAACAGAAAGTATTTCAAATGTGTAAAATAAAAGATAGGATTTTCCATTTAACTGTTGTAGGCCTATCTATGAAGTTATTTCTTAAAATAAAATCCTCATGATTAAAAGAACAATAATGTAAATGACAACTATACGTGCTAAAATACATACGCCTGTTATCAAACCAAACAAGAGAAATGGAAAGTTTTAAAAAAAATGCTGTCCTGTATTTTGACCTTATAACACAAGCATAAAAAGCCAAGTAGCTTTTGTTATCCTAATATCCGCTGAGATATAATCCCATCCCATCCCCAAAACCCCTTAACGTGCTTAACCCCATCAAGTTGTCTCCCATCTTCCTTCTCCCATCTTTCTGATGATATTTTCACCTCCCCCCCCCCCCCCCATGTTCATATTCTTCCAGTGTTTTTCTGTGACGACATTAAAATATGCCAGTTAATCTTTTTACATTTGGGAGCTGAAGCTAAATTTTCTGAAAACATTTTACTTAGGATATATATTTTTTTTGCTCACTGGGAACTTCCCATATGTGCTAGCTTAAGTTGAGCCGTGCTCACCACTCCTCACCCACTCCACCCCTCCCCCTTCCCCCACCCCCCGGGACCACGGTCTAGGGCGCGGGTTAAGATGGTAAAAAGCGTGACAGCTCGCGATGCTGTTGAAAAATTAAGGCCTCATTTTACAGCCATCGTCTCCATCGGCGTCGCCTTACTTCAAACAGGAAAAAAAAAGTTGGAGATTTACATCTGTAGCTTCTATCTGATTTGATAGCCATTTTTTTTTGTTATGGGGGCTACAGACAGGCTAATACCAGTCTTTTAGGTTAGAGTTCCATAAATCATCAACAGCGGTTTTCTTGGGAGTTCGGGGGCTTAGGAAATGAAAAATTAACTTGAAATAACTTCATCTTTCTAAAAATGTCTGGCTGTTATATTTTTTCATGCAACACTTTTTAAATACATGTATATTTGTTGTTTTATTAGCCTATGATGAAGACGTTTCGTCTAACGGTCTATTGTTTCACCTTTCTTCTGGAAAGTGTAACGTCACCACTCTTATCTAACCACTCTGACACACATACAAACCTTAAAAACAAACAACAGCATTTAATTAACCTCTACCTCTTTTCTAGGTCGTTAAGTTAAATTAACTAACCACTGAAGTAAATTGGTTTAATTAACTAATCTATGACAATATTTGTTTAAATTAGCTCATCTATAACATTTATCGATTAAATTAACTGATATGTGCCATAAATCATGAAAACAACCAAATCCAAATCAGTGAAAGAAAAAAAGTTCTATTAAAAAAATCTGGCACCATCATCACCCGTACAGCGCTAGGTACTCAACCCGATTAGCAAATCAGAGCTTATGAAGAAAACATTTGAGCCCATCAAACGGGCCGCTAGATGAGGGATGGCTCCTAGTGCCGACACTACTACATCGTGCCATCGATTTTGTAATCTCCCTCTGGTCTACCTACCACCAGTAATGTCCCCCCCCTCACCCCCCCCCCTCCCCAAACACTGGCGTCGTCTATCACCGCTGTCTTTGATATAGGGTCCGGCTGTTTACCCCGGTATGTTTGCTCCCCTCAGCCGGGTCGTGTTGGGGAAAAAAACAATTAACAAAAAATGAACTATCGATTTTTTAATGTCTTAAAGCTCTGATCCAGTGGAACCCCTTCGAGAATTTGGCTGCCAACTTGATTCCTAATTACTGCGTGTGTGTGTGTACGTGTGTGCGTGCGTGTGTTTGTATGCGTGTTGATGGCTAACGAAAGCCGGGGTATCAGCTATTAGCATATCAACAATCACTGGCTGGTTTGAATAAAGGACGTTTTCAGAGAAACACAATGTTAACTACACACACAATGTTAACTAGAAACACAATGTTAACTACAAACACAATGTTAACTAGAAACACAATGTTAACAACAACACAATGTTAACTACAAACACAACTACAAACACAATGTTAACCAAAAACACGATGTTAACTACAAACACAAAGCAATGTTTAGGTATTCCAAACATATGAGTAATTGATTTACTTTCTGCGAAATGATCATGATGTGCGAGTTAATATGTTGTTAACATACTTGCATAAACAGTGTAAATACTACACACACGACACACACTCACTCACACACACACACACACACACACTGCTCAAATTACTCATAATTTTTAGTAATATCAACCATTAATACATCATTGGCAATTTTATGTTCCAAAAATAGAAAATTATATTATTAATGTTGAAAACAGTTTTTAACACAACTTATGTAAACACAACTACGGCAAGGTTCTTCCAAATCAATCTATACTACACAGTTCTTACGAACTGGTATAGGAGTAAAAACATGCGGTTTTTCTTGCTTGTACAAATGTCTATATACGAATAACTACTTATGGACTCAAATAAAAACATTTAGGGGAGCTAACTCCCGATTTAGTCTTTATTAAAACAGGACGCCCTGATCGGCTTGTCTCAGAACACTGACGTTTGTGAATCTGGACGTCTTGCTCTCTGAACACTGACGTCATAACCCACTGACGTCATGACCCACTGACGTCATGACCCAATGACGTCAATTTCTACTGACGCTTTGACCTACTCTCGTCGTGACCCAATACTGTTCTGGCCCACTGACGTCATGACCTACTGACGTCATTACTCACTGACGTCATGACCCACTGACGTCATGACCCACTGACGCCATGACCTACTGACGTCATGACCTACTGACGTCCTGTATATCCCGCTACTGCCCTAAAATCTCCAAACAAATCAAACACAATTGGAAAATGCATTCTTTTATTACCCTGTTAGTCGTCTTCATCTACCACTAAATGTAGACGATTCCTCAACAATGTCCAAATGGTTTACCATAAAGTGGTCTGCGATGCTAACTGCTGTCAATTAAGAGCTCGGGTTCTAAGAGATACGACAAGGGATGGTGTGGTTTTTTTTTAATGAAATGGTAAAGAGGATTTAAAGACGAGTGGTTGTCTTCGTTAGGAATGGTGGTTATTTTACCACTTTTAGAAATGTGGTTATTTTACCACTTTTAGAAATGTGGTTATTTTACCACTTTTAGAAATGTGGTTATTTTACCACTTTTAGAAATGTGGTTATTTTACCACTTTTAGAAATGTGGTTATTTTACCACTTTTAGAAATGTGGTTATTTACCACTTTTAGAAATGTGGTTATTTTACCACTTTTAGAAATGTGGATATTCTACCACTTTTAGAAATGTGGTTATTTTACAACTTTCAAAATTGTGGTTATTTTAAACTGGAATGGGGAGGTGTTTTAAAACTTTTAGAAAGGTGGTTGTTTTACCACTTTTAGAATGGTGGATGTTTAAAAGTAGCTCCAGAGTTTGCTATTAGATTGGTATCTGATTAAATAAATAAAGATAATCTACTTAATCCTTATTAAAAATAAATCACGAATTAGCCACACCACTGAAATGTGACACGGTCAGTGGACTCAGTCAACAGATGATGCATCAAAAGTTGTGCTATGTGATCGGTACTCATCTGTAATTGATGGTTGGGTCAAATGTTAAGGGAAAGGTAAAGGTTTGTGTTAATAACTTTAATTTGTCGTCTCAAAGGAAAGGTAACTAATGTTTTAACTAACGTTTAGCATACACTATTTTTGTGTATATATGATATATGAAAATGCACTTTGAAATTGTACTTTCAGGTGTCAATTTATCGAGAAATTTTGGCATGGATGTCATAAGTTGTATGTAGAGGGCAGTAGTTGATTAATGTTATACGTTGTAAAGATGAGCCTTGAGATTAGTTGACCATGGGTGTCAGTAGAGAGATGCACGGTGTCAGTTGCCTGTTGACGCTTTGGTTAGTCTGACCAAATGAAGCTTGAGCACTTCCAGCGGTTACACGATACTCAGGACTCTATCACCGCCATAATTTATAAGTTCATTCTTTGTTCTAAGTTAGCTGGTCTTGTTGTTATTTCTACGTTTCCGTACAACTAATATAAGTAAACTATATGTTTGTACACACATACACGCACATACACACACACATATTAATATATTATAGGCCTATGTTTAAATATATATATATATATATATATATATATATATATATATATATATATATATATATGTAACTGGGGTAGGCCTAACTACCAGTTACAAATGATAACGAACGAGAAGCCGCGACGCAGTATGAAATCTGACGCAACCATAACAGGTGGCTTATTGGATCGGTCTGATAACAATCTCAAAGCCAACGCGTGCTATTTTGGGAAACGGTACGAGAAGTTTCAGACGAGCTGTCAACTTTGATGGATGGGACGCAGATGTTTTAGTGAATCGGACGGTACGTCAGAAACTGCGACATTAGTATTCGGATACATCGATTACAAGTATCGATTACGGAAATGGAGACAAGTACGACTACGATTTCAAGGCATAAATAGGAGGGGACGGCAGAACTCGTTCTCTTCCCGTTTCGAGGCTCTTGCCTCCTTCATCGCTCGCTTAGATCAGTCAGTCTGTGTGACTATGTCAAGTCGGTTATAGAACGGGTTAGCCGTATTGTGTTAAGGAGGATTATAGACATGTGGATTCAGTTATATGAAGCCTAGTGAAGGACTGTTAGGGGTCAGTTGATTCAGACTATTATTGAGAAGCATTCCTGTTGATTTATTGTGTTATTATGAAGCATTTCTTGATTCATGTAATAAAGGATCAATAGCGAACCTGCATCTTGAGTATCTATACTGTGGTCAATGTTGTCTAGAATGAGTGGTTAAACTCGTTAACACGTGGCACTACAGGCAATTAGGTCTCATTACATGTGGCGTTGCGAGCATGGTAACTGTTGGCTCGTTACAATTGGCGTTGTCGGCAGGATAAATGTTCGCTCGTCACAATTGGCGCTGCGATCAGGATGAATTCAACTAGACTTGCCGTTTAAGGCACCTATAGTCAACCTTGTGCATAACTGTGTTTAGTGTGTGTGTGAATTCGGACATTCAGGAACTGTGAAAATTGAGGAACGAGGAAAAATTTTTCATACACACACGGTAAGAAAGAACTCTTTTTTTTAGTACTTAAGGAAGAAAATGTCTACTCTGGACGAGAAGCAGACCCATATAGTGGTCCTACCCAGAGAGTCCCATATTAACAAATTTTACGGGGACGGAGATCCAACTTTAACCAACAGGTTCAGTGAAGAGGTCAAAGCGGCCTGGGCCTCGAGACATATGTCACCAGAGGAAAGATTAAGACTGCTGATGGGCAGTATAGGTGAAACGGTTAGGGCAGAGGTTAAGTTCCACGATAGGACCGTCCAATCAGATCCAGATAAGGTGCTAGATCTGATTATGGAGACCTTTGGGGAGAGACGGTCGGGAGTGCAACTGCTATCGGGATTCGTGGGCTTAAAGCAGAGAATGGCGGAGAGTGTGATGGAGTACTCACACAGGATGAACAGGGCCTTTGATTTGGTAAAGGGCAAATCACCGGACATTGATGTACGCCTACTGAGGGACCATTTCATCGAGGGGCTAGCAACCCCGATCTTAAGGAGAGAGTTGAAAGAGGAGGTCCACAGAGACCCGCAGTTGACCTTCCTTCAGGTCAGGAACTCAGCGATCCGCAGGTCCGAGGATGAGGACCAATCGAACTGTTCGGTGGACAAAGTCTCTGTGCCTGAACAGAGACAATCCCCACCCACAGGGGCCGACACGATGGAGACCATGATGGCTCAACTGTTGGCCCACCTAGAGAAGGTTGACCAACGCTTGAAGTGGTTGGAAAGCAGGTCAACAGCTGAGAATCAGGAAAAGAACGGTACAAAACAGGGACGGGTTGGACGGCCGCGTCCTGCCAAGCCATCACTCCAATGGACGGCAGACGGTCGACCAATTTGTTTGTCTTGTTCACAACCCGGACATATGGCACGGTACTGTCCGGTGAAACGATCGCCCTCTGTACGGCAGGTCAAGGCTACAGAGCGGCGAGGTAATGACTTAGTAAACAAAATGACAAAGAAACACAGTAAGGAGAAAAAGAAAGGCAAAACACAACTAATGGAAAAAATGAACTGTGAAATGAACTTGAATGTTGAAAAGTTTCAAGTGAACAATTTGTTGGTAGAGAAAAATGATGATAAGAAGAAAATTGGTAGACTTAATAAAGGAATTCAAAGTCTAACCAGGAAACTGGATAGGAAAAGTTCATGCAAATTAAAAGCACAGGAGAAATGTTCATCTTTAGAGTGTCTGTTATCGGAAGAAGTAAATAAAAATAGTGGACAACAGAACAGTGTTGGCAAACTAGAAGAAATGAAAGAGTCTCAAACACGACTTGAAGAGAAATTATCCGATATTGAAAAAGAACTTCAAATTACAGCAAGGCTGGGATCCATCGAACAGCGATGGGCAGCAGAATTGGCACTCGTTGACCTAGAGAGAAAACATCGCCCGGGGCGGTCCAATGGCAATGCGGACGCCTTATCAAGGAATCCTTACGAGAGACCGGGTGATGAGGAGGAAACACTGACAGGAATATGTGAGGTCAGAGCGTCAACAGATATCCCTCATGGGGTACAAGTGATGCAGAACGGGCAGACCGGGGTGGAGCACATATCCACAGAGCCCGAACATATGGACAGTAGTGATTTTATTTGCCTTAATCACAAAAAGATAAGAGATGCCCAGAGAACGGATAGTGGCTTACAACCGCTATTGAAATACGTCCAGGAACAAAAATTCCCAGGAAGAAGGGAAAGAGAACAATTTGGTCGAGAAACAAAGAAAATACTGAGTCAGTGGGACCGTCTCAGTATAGAGGATGGTGTTCTCATGCGGAGAATTCATGACCAAATTGATGGCACAATACACCAGGTGGTGGTGCCGGGACAATTACGAGAAGAAGTGCTAAGGTTGGCACATGACAGGGCAGGACACCAGGGTCAGGACAGGACGCACAAAATATTACGACGGAGGTGTTACTGGCCCAATATGGAAATGGAGGTCAAACGCCATTGTGAGGCTTGTGTGAGGTGTCAGCATGCGAAAATGCCAGTTGTCAAAATGAGACAGCCATCAGGACACCTACTAGCGACAAAACCACTAGAGATTGTGGCGATGAACTTTACGTCGTTGGACTTTACGTCGTTGGAGCAATCATCGGATGGGACGGAACATGTGTTGGTAATGACTGATGTATTCACCAAATGGACTGTGGCGGTGCCCACACGAGATCAGACTGCCAAAACAGTGGCAAAGGTATTAATAGAACATTGGTTCATCAAATATGGCATACCAAGACAATTACACTCTGACCAAGGAAGGGCTTTCGAGTCAGAAGTAATTAACCAACTGTGCAGCCACTACGGGATCAACAAATCTAGAACAACCACATTTAATCCGAAGGGAAACGGACAGTGTGAACGGTTCAACCGCAGCATGCATGATTTGCTGCGTACGCTAGAACCTGAACAGAAAAAACGTTGGCCTGATTTTCTCCCAGAGTTGGTATATCTATACAACTGCACACCCCATGCCACAACCGGCTTTACGCCATACATGTTGCTGTTCGGACGAGAGGCTCGACTCCCTCTTGATTTGTTCCTAGGAAAAAGGGAGAGTATGACTGGCTCATACACCGCACTGGAATATGTGAATGAACATATGAGAAGAATTAGAGAAATGTACAGGGTAGTACAGGAAAGACTAGAACATGAATCTCGGCGAAGGGAACCGCCGATACAGACGAAGGACCCGCCACTCAAACTGAATGACAGGGTATTACTGCGTAGCCACCCGTTAGGCAGAAACAAAATCCACGATCTCTGGGGACAGGAGATATGGCAAGTCGTGGAGATGCCTAAAGCAGCAGGTGGCCCCTTTAAGATAAGACCCATCGATCACGCCAAACCGGATCGGTGGGCGAATATTGCTCAATTAAAGAAATATTGGAATAGGCAAGAAGAGCAGTTACACACAGAGAAACCCAAGACAATTAGGGAACCGGAAGTTATAACGGAAATTCACATACCCATTCCGGAACCATATCACCATCAACAGAACAACCGCGATACGCAAGGGGAGGATACCGGCAACAATGAGGATCCCGGTCCCTCCAGAAGCAGAGAGACAGTAGACCATCAGATAAGTGGTCCGCGGAGAAGTTTAAGGAACAGAAGGAATACGAAATTTTTTGTCAGCAACCATCAATTCTTTCATGGTCGCGCTGGTATGAAAACAGACTGTTCAAAGAGCTATAGAAGTGAACTGGTGAAGGCACCAAATGGAAAGGGTGGATGTGAATTCTAGAACTGTTTTGTGTCTCAGGAAGATGATGTAGACACAGTTGATATGTGAAATAGGTATAACTGTCAATCGTATACGAATGGAACGTCGTGGACAGTGAGTGGAACAATAAAATTTTTTTTTACGATGATGCGATGGACATTTAGGAAGTGCACCTGCCAGGCGTTGTTTGTGGTTGAAAACACACAAAAAAAAGCAGGGGTGGATGTAACTGGGGTAGGCCTAACTACCAGTTACAAATGATAACGAACGAGAAGCCGCGACGCAGTATGAAATCTGACGCAACCATAACAGGTGGCTTATTGGATCGGTCTGATAACAATCTCAAAGCCAACGCGTGCTATTTTGGGAAACGGTACGAGAAGTTTCAGACGAGCTGTCAACTTTGATGGATGGGACGCAGATGTTTTAGTGAATCGGACGGTACGTCAGAAACTGCGACATTAGTATTCGGATACATCGATTACAAGTATCGATTACGGAAATGGAGACAAGTACGACTACGATTTCAAGGCATAAATAGGAGGGGACGGCAGAACTCGTTCTCTTCCCGTTTCGAGGCTCTTGCCTCCTTCATCGCTCGCTTAGATCAGTCAGTCTGTGTGACTATGTCAAGTCGGTTATAGAACGGGTTAGCCGTATTGTGTTAAGGAGGATTATAGACATGTGGATTCAGTTATATGAAGCCTAGTGAAGGACTGTTAGGGGTCAGTTGATTCAGACTATTATTGAGAAGCATTCCTGTTGATTTATTGTGTTATTATGAAGCATTTCTTGATTCATGTAATAAAGGATCAATAGCGAACCTGCATCTTGAGTATCTATACTGTGGTCAATGTTGTCTAGAATGAGTGGTTAAACTCGTTAACACGTGGCACTACAGGCAATTAGGTCTCATTACATGTGGCGTTGCGAGCATGGTAACTGTTGGCTCGTTACAATTGGCGTTGTCGGCAGGATAAATGTTCGCTCGTCACATATATATATATATATATATATATATATATATATATATATATATACAGCGTATGCTATGTGATACGATTATTATTTCTGTTGCTAAAAGCACCACTAGAGATCCATTAATGCTAATGGGATGAAGCAAAAAAAAAAAATGACACAAACACTCCAGTTAATTTTAACCCAATATCATTTGCCCTCCAAATCTCATTCAATTTTTGTTACCCCCACCAGCCAACTCATATTTTGGTCGAACAGTTAAACCTTCAGTTCGTAACTTGCCCTTATTGCATTTGTCTTTTTTATTATTTTAAAAAAGATTAAAAATAGAATGCGAATTGTATATTAGCTTAGGAAAATTTTGCCTAAAACTAAAATATCTGGTTGATTACCTTATGGTGCTGCGGTCTGCGCATGCGTGTGTCGTGTCCCAGGCCGCTGTAGGCAGCCAATGAAGAATGGAACACGACAGCTACTGCCCAATACAATTATTCCCTTTTATTTAAATGCGAGAAAAACCAACTGCCGCAAAAATGGGCTTCTGTCATAGGGGCTGCTTGATCTGGGCTTTACGTAACTTCCTGAGACAGATACCATTTTTATGACAAGTAGGTATCTGAACAGTCGATTAGAGTTGTAGAATTGATGTTGTAAGTGGATGAAATTCATGACAATCAGATACTTAATTAGCGTGTACAATTAACCTGTGTAAACGTATGGTATGACGCAACACAGGGACCTCGTTCAGACTTAAGTCATCAGAGCTGGGTGGACTCAGAAACGTCTAACTGACTTAAGTCAGCAGACTATCACAGAAGTCACAAGTAAAGACAGTTGCCAGATAATGTCACATGTCACAAGTACAGACAGTTGCCAGATAATGTCACATGTCACAAGTACAGACAGTTGCCAGATAATGTCAAATGTCACAAGTAAAGACAGTTGTCAGATAATGTCACATGTCACAAGTAAAGACAGTTGCCAGATAATGTCACATGTCACAAGTAAAGACAGTTGCCAGATAATGTCACATGTCACAAGTAAAGACAGTTGTCAGATAATGTCACATGTCACAAGTAAAGACAGTTGCCAGATAATGTCACATGTCACACGTACAGACAGTTGCCAGATAATGTCACATGTCACAAGTAAAGACAGTTGCCAGATAATGTCACATGTCACACGTACAGACAGTTGCCAGATAATGTTACAGAAACCACGAGTAAAGACAGTTGCCAGATAATGTCACATGTCACCAGTAATGACAGTTGCCAGATAATGTCACATGTCACACGTACAGACAGTTGCCAGATAATGTCACATGTCACAAGTAAAGACAGTTGTCAGATAATGTCACATGTCACAAGTAAAGACAGTTGCCAGATAATGTCACATGTCACAAGTAAAGACAGTTGCCAGATAATGTCACATGTCACAAGTAAAGACAGTTGTCAGATAATGTCACATGTCACAAGTAAAGACAGTTGCCAGATAATGTCACATGTCACACGTACAGACAGTTGCCAGATAATGTCACATGTCACAAGTAAAGACAGTTGCCAGATAATGTCACATGTCACACGTACAGACAGTTGCCAGATAATGTTACAGAAACCACGAGTAAAGACAGTTGCCAGATAATGTCATTGAAGTCACAAGTAAAGACAGTTGCCAGATAATGTCATTGAAGTCACAAGTAAAGACAGTTGCCAGATAATGTCACATGTCACACGTACAGACAGTTGCCAGATAATGTCACATGTCACAAGTAAAGACAGTTGCCAGATAATGTCACATGTCACAAGTAAAGACAGTTGCCAGATAATGTCACATGTCACACGTACAGACAGTTGCCAGATAATGTTACAGAAACCACGAGTAAAGACAGTTGCCAGATAATGTCATTGAAGTCACAAGTAAAGACAGTTGCCAGATAATGTTACATGTCACAAGTAAAGACAGTTGCCAGATAATGCTACAGAAACCATGAGTAGAGACAGTAGCCAGAGAATGCCAGACCTCTGGGACTGTGACCATTGCCAGGTAATCCCCTTACAGTATCAGCGCCCGTGCCGCGATAAGACCATCTTTATTCCCCCTCGATTCCTCCTCACGAAATCCCATCTCGCAGACCGACGGTACTTCTCGAGATTTCCTTCACACGTCCGGTCTGGGAAATCAGAAAAACTCTTCGTAGTTTTAACTTTAACACTGATACAGCCCATGTAATACAATGGGGGGGGGGGGGGGCATTGGGGAAACTGATGGTAACTTTAACATAGTTAGATACAGCTTATGAAATTCAAATTGGGACGTTCAGCATATTTAGTTCTATAAATTATCATAATTTAAGATGAGGCTTCTAAAGCGCCGCAGTGTTAATAAGTTTATTTTTGTTTTAAATGATGATAGTGACATTAAATAATTGACCAATGGTTGCAGCATGTAATTCTTATTGTGTAATGAAATAAAAACTGTTTAGAGCCGTTTCTCAATACCACAGAAAACATTGACTGTAGCTGTAGCCATTACATTGATTGTGCAATGCCAGTGATATATTGACAGTACCAAATATCGCTCAGAATGTATCAATTAAACCCTCAAAGATGGTGGTACCAACTGTAAACATGGCTTTACCAATACACAACATTGATTGTACCATTCGCTGTACCAACAACAACATTGATTGTACCATTCGCTGTACCAACAACAACATTGATTGTACCATTCGCTGTACCAAAAACAACATTGATTGTACCATTCGCTGTACCAACAACAACATTGATTGTACCATTCGCTGTACCAACAACAACATTGATTGTACCATTCGCTGTACCAACAACAACATTGACTGTACAATTTGCTGTACCGAGTATAAAATTGACTGCGCCAACTGTATAATTAAATGTGCCAACTATAACGTCGAATATACCATCTATGACATTGACTGGTACAACAACAACACTATTTGTACCAACTTTAACATTAACTGTACTAACTACAACACTAACTGTACCAACAACAACCTTAACTTTACCAACTACAACATTTCCTGTACCAACAAGACAACAGACTGTACCAACTACATTTCCTGTACCAACAAGACAACAGACTGTACCAACTACAACCCTGACTGTACCGCCTCTACCCACCACCGATCCACCACTACCGAGGCTAATGTTTTCATGTTAGCCAGTGAAGATTTCATCCTTGACAATTTCCTCGCGTTGACCGCCTTTCTCCCGGTCACTGCATCCCGTCACCCTCGCCACTTGTGGGGAGATAGGAAACCATTTCTACTCTTTAGTACCAGCCCTATAATAAGAACCGCTGGGGCCCAAGGGCGACAACTGGGATTATCTCCCGTGATTGAACATTAAGTCCCTTGGGAATTTGTCATAATTGACAATTCCGGATTTTCCCATTATCGACGTTCAAGTGGTTTTCGACTAAATTTTAGAGTTTGATTGAACAGTTACTCTCGTGGCGAGTTTTGTGGTCAAATCATGCAGAAAGTTTTCACTTATCGCCCCTGATACGCTATGACGTAGTGGATGATTGTTCTTGTCTTGACCAAGCCTAGTCTATTTGTAGATTTCATAACAAATGAC